>NC_079380.1:12255735-12555735 GCF_021018895.1 Seriola aureovittata
ATAATTGATTGAAAATAAGTGATTTACAATAGAGACTAATCAAAAAGAGATTTTCTGATATCATTGTTTCCTTTAAGATACTGATACCTGAACTTGTGTATCAGCGGATACTGATTCCTGATCCGATACCAGTGCATTGAAAAAAATAAAATAAAATGAACAGCTCTATACTTACTAACCCTGTATGGATGTGATACGATTGCTATCATTGTCGTATGGCATGGCTCAGGTTAAACATGAACAGATACGTCAATGCCATAGAATCCTCCTTTTATCATCTAATTTGACTGTCAATCATAAAAAAAAATATATTAATATAATAAATATTCTAGGAATAAATGATCATTCCTGCAATGGTTGTCCTTTTTACTGGCGAGACTTCCCAGTCTAACATATTGCCGAATTTCTGACATATTTCTAAAGGCTAACGTTACGCTATTAACCAGAAATCTAATTGTTCTCCGCTCTAAAACAGTAGTTGCCAGTGGCTGCACAGCACACTGCCACTCTACTGTTTTAGAGTGGCAAAGAAGAATTGATTTCAGGGAAAACTGTCATTTTATCCAGGTGTGAAATTATAAAGATAATTAATAAATTACGTGGTATCAGATTGTTGTGTACTCTCTGATACCCATTACCATATTTTTAAGTAGTAACAGGCATTTCTGATACTTTCTCATATCAGTATCGGAACAACTCTATAAGGAAAAATCTTTTTGCTTACTGTATGTTTCAAAAAGTAGCTTTTAAAATTGAGCATTCCCACTTTTAATTCAAATCTCTACTCACCATCTTTAGGCTCAGTATTGTTGCAAACACTCGAATATTCACCAATATATCCCTCAATACACTGACTATCTTTGTAGCTCAATGTTTGTCACACATGGATGCTAATTCCAACTTTTAACAGCCACATTTCAGATAAACTTTTAAGAATTGAGTCCAACTTTTGAGACTTTGAGTTGGTATTCAGTGCCAATGAATTAACATGGTAAAATAGTCAAAATTGTGTATGAAAGACAGTTAGTACAGACCTGTTGCTGAGCCCATGTGGGGGTCAGAGACATGTGTGATAGAGAATCGTGAGACCATAAAACGGTTCAGTGCTACAGCTGCAGGTTTAGGAGCCTCAGGACTGTTGGAGGTGGATGTGGGTGAGGACCGGGGCTCAGGGATGGTGTCAGGTGAAGACGGGCGGGGCTCAAATGAAGGGTTATCTCCCCATCGGAAACCCCCATCTGAAATCACAGCCAATCACAGTTACGGTGAATGATCTGGGATATATCAACTAGGATTGCTCTGTGTGGGGTTTCATGTCCCTGACAAACTCACCCTCTTCCGAGTGGTTCCCATCTGTTTCTTCAGAAACACAGACTGTTTCACAGGTTTGAGCCTCGAGTTCAGGGTCAGGTTGCAGCTGGTGGTCAGAGGTGTTTCCCTCTGAAGAGTCCTGCCCAATGGACTCTGTTCCTGTGGAGAAGGTGTAGTCAGCCAGCTCTCCCGTGGGACTCTCCTGGAAGTCACAAACAAAAATATTCCTCACATACACACATCTACACATGTAGACAATACACAGTGCACAACTTTGACCCGTCGTACCTGGTCAAAAAGGAACACTGTAACATCATCAAAAAAGGACACAGCTTTTTTCTTCCTCTCCAACTCGTCACAGAAGGACTGGGTGAGCAGGGTGGGCATCTTCAGGAGGCTGCGGAGGTGTCTCGCCCTGCTGCAGTCGCTTACCACCACCGGCACTACGGTGAAATCCTCTTCGCTCTCCTCGCTGTCTTCATCTTGGATGTTGTAGGTCCTCAATTCTTCATCAGACTCGCTGTCATCAGAGTCGTCTTCATCCTCCGCCTCCTCCAGTGGCGCTCTTACGTCCTCCCCACACAGCTCCAGCAACGACGAGGAAGTGGACAGGTCAACAGGGCCGTTGGATTCCTCACATAAACTGTCCTGTGAGTCACATTCGTCTGCATCTATGTCCTCAAAATCTTCTTCATTTATCCTCACACCCTCCCTTCTGTCCTCAGTCTCATCCTTGACGTGATTGAATTCGGGCAGCTCCTCCTCCTCTGTGGATCCGTCGCCATTTTCATTTTCCTCGGGGGCCTCATCTCTGCAATCCGTTAAGGTGGAGTCAGAATTCAAAGACTGGACAGGGGAGCAATCTCCCGCTCGCCTGTTACCCTCCTCATGGTTAGCCGAGGCATCCTGGACAGTGGACGAGGGTTCGGACACGATGGAGGAGCTCAGCTCTGAGGAAGGCTCCTCTCCTGAGTGCTCTGTCTCCAGACCGAGATCATCATCTGCGGGGGCCGACTCTTTGGTCAGGCAGCCGCCCATCTGCGGGGGAAACGGTGACAGCATGGACAACCCGGGAGTGGGAAGGGGATGGGGTGAACTGGGATCAGCCTCTGAGAGATTCACCACAACACAACTTTTGATGTGTCTCAGATTTATTAAATGTTCCTCATTACCGAATTGCCTTTTGATGGGATTGTCATCTCTGACAGAGCTCAATTTCCCAGCATGGAAGTCATGGTTAGTTGGACCTGCAAAGAAGTTAGTGCCTTCTTCTTGAGGGCTTCTCTCATTTTCAGCATCATAGTCTGAGAAATAGGCTGAGTCCCTGTACGGGTTCTTATCAGTCAGGCCCTTTAACTGTAGCTCTGAGCTGCTGCTGGAAGTGCAGACACCCTGGCCTAAACCCACCTGCAGAACAAGTTCAGGTTCTCCACCCAGCCTAGGGCTCCTCTCACCACCCCGGACATCTCCAAGTTCTTTGAAGATAAATTCTGGAGATTCGTTGTTCTCCGTGTCATAGCCGCTGTCCAGGGATTTGGGCAAGATGGGGGTGTTAAAGGGATCGGGGCTGAAGGCCTGGTCACAGGCGCTTGCAATCGATGAGGACAGGTTGAGGGTGTCTACAGAGTCAGGAGTCCCTTCTGGATTCTTCAACGGGCTTAGCTCCTCCTCCTCTACCTCGGCATAATCTAGATTGAAGTCGGCAAAGATACCTGATGTTATATCTGTGATGTCATCCTCATCATCCTCGCTGTAGTCGCCAAGCTCAGCCAGGCTAATGCTGGATTCTCTAACCCTCACTTTACTATCCAGCGCTTTGCCACTCTCTGATGTCTCTGGATAGTTTAGCCTCTTGTCTATCAGAACAACAGATATTCCTGTTGAAACCCCCTCCCAGATGTTTCCTCTCTGCTTCTCTGACAAGGCTCCTGTTTGAGCAGCCTGAGGATCCTTGAAAGAGGATGGGGACTTAATATAGCTCGTCTCAGGAATCATCTTAGGCTCAGAGTACAGTCTCTGCTTTTCATTTTTCCCCTCCACTCTTCCACCTTCTGTACCTCTGGAATTAATACTTGAGCTGGTATGAGAATCAATATTTCTTAGATTTTCTGCAGTTACATTCCTTTCCACTTGAGCGGCAGCTTCCTTTCTTTCTTTGTGACATAATTGAATGTATGAACTGAATTCAGTGGGTTCGCTAGCAGCGTTACAACTAGTGTCTGCTCCTTCTGCCTCCAAGGTGCCAGTTGTGGAGCTGTGGAAGGTTCTGGTGGTGGCCTTGGTTAAAGACCATAAATCTGTTGTGTTAGAATGAGCAGTATATTGAAGGTCCAGATAGCTGTCATGCCCAACACCTGTCTGTCTGCTGTCAAAGCTCAGGCTGTTATTGTTCGCTGAATGGTTTGAGGTCCAGTTAGTGGCGTCCCCCTCTGGAAAAAGGTCATCCTCAATGTCTTCTCCTCTCTGCCGGCCCACCAGCAGGCCATCGTCTGTTCCTACGTCAATGCTAATGTGGTTAACAATGGGTAGTGTCTTTCTGAGGGGACCCATCATATTATGGCAGCTTTCATTTACTGTGTTATGACCTGTGCTCGCTTCAAGGTAGGGATCGCAAAAGCCTAAGCTAGGGCTGCTCACAGCTTGTGACAAGCTGCGCGTGTTTTCTAAACGCCCCACCGGATGGACAAGGTTGGATAGGGACTCTGGTGATGTGTCCAGCTCAGATAGACAGGACTGGCGGCATGTCTTGTATGCTGAAGACTGCTCGCAGAAGATTGTGCCATCCTGATTGGATGAGAAGCAGTTGTGGGAGTGGCCTAGCTTTACAGGGCTGGTGCAGGATGCCTGTCTCAGCAGTGGTTCCATGGTTAGTTGAACAGTAGGGCTTGAATCGGAGTCATAGGCAGTAGATTTGGTGTTGTCAGCAGTCGACCAATAAGCACTGGGCTGTGCCATGGACGAACCAGTCCGACTCTCAGAGGACAACCTGCTGTTACTGGCCTCCAGTCCTGGGCTGTAGTCCACAACGCTGTCATCCAGGTTAATGTTGCACTCTACTGGCTCCTCTATGCGAATGTAGTACTCGCTGCTGACTGAGGGGCTGTGGGCACTCAACACTGGGACCACACCGGGGTGTTCGGGCTCATAATAGGACGGGGATATGCCTGAGGTCAGGCTGTCAGTCTTGCAGCCCCCTGAGGTGCTTCCTTTGCTTGAATAGTAAATATCCTGGTAATGTGGGTTCCCCTGGCCCAGTGGCCCACTGGTGGAGGAGGAGCAGTACGGCTGCTCGGCTCTGGCCTGCTCCCACTTGTACTCAAAGTTGAGACCATGGCTGGTCTCTGTCACAGTCAGTAGGTCGTCCCCCGTGTCAGAGTGGAAGCTGTCGGAGAAGTGTTCCAGGAGGGGGAAGGAAGATGACGCAGAGGAGGCCAGCTCCACTGTCTGAGTTTGGTCTGCACCAGAGGAATCAGCTGGTGCAGGTGTAGGGGTCAGGACTAGGGCTGTGGATGTAGCTGTGTGGGAGGTACTACCGAGCAGGTTTGGTCTCAGGGCATTCCAGCGTTGTTCAAAGTCCTCCTCAGCCTCACTGGAGCCTTTTGCACACAGGTATGTGACCAGAAGGTGGACTTCCTCACTACTGGGTCTCAGCTCTGGCTGCAGCCAGCAGAACTGCATCACTTCATACCTGGAGGGAAGGGAGAGAGGGAAAAAAAAACAGATGCAAAAGAGATTAGAAGAGACACAAATTATCAGACCCCTTAAGTCTGCATATAAATACACTGTGAGGCACTTATTTACATTAAGAATATCTGTTTTTTTTTTTTTATTATTTAAAGGGACAGAGGAATAGGCAGATGTTAAAGAACAGATTCTAGATGAACAATGAGGCAATATAAAAGAGAAGTGTTGAAGTCAGCACTTCCTAGCAACACCTAGCGCTGGTTTATGGCACTAGCCAATAACATAAAGAGTATATGAAGAAGATGCAGTAGAGTTGCTGACATAGTTAGAAGATGTTTACATTCCTCCTTGTGTGTGTGTGTGTGTGTGTGTGTGTGTGTGTGTGTGTGTGTGTGTGTGTGTGTGTGTGTGTGTCTGTGTCTTCAATGTCCATACCAATCGCATTTAATTTAGTGGGAAACAATTTTGAAAAATAAATAAATAAAAAGGGTATTTGGCTGGCTTCCCCGGTCAAGATGAATGAGGTGATTCAACTCTGGTCGACGCCAAGGGGATCATAAAGAATAGGGAGCATATTGATCATTTGCTCTTGCTAGCAAAGAGAAATATCGCTACAGTGGACTGGTGCACTGCCGTGACCAGAAACCGACTTTAAAAGCAAGATATAGTGACTAGTTAGAAATGAATTGGTCAGTAAGACTTGAAGCCCTAGTAAAGTCCAAAATGTATCTCATGTGGCATCAAGGTCTACGACATTCTGAGCGTCAGTCCTTGTGCATGTGCATGTGTATGTACAGTGCGTCTCCCTGAGTGTGTGGACAGGGAACTAAGTCTCACCAGCGCTCAGCCAGGGGGAATTGGAGATGCGGTTTGGGTAGTTTGAGCTGCTGCTCCTTCACAGCATATGTCAGCACCTGTCTGTCAGAGTAGTGTCTGTACGGCTGGTTTCCCAACTCAAACAGCTCCCACACAGTCACCCCTAACGACCTGCAACGGGCAAAGAAATGATCAAAGTGTGTTCACAGCTCATGTATCAGATGTGGCCATGTTGAAAACAAGCTGTTCATTTCATAACCTTCTTTATGTGATGTCACAAGTATCTATTTTCCACACACACATATACATCTACATATATTTCAATAAGAGATCACAGGAAATGGAAATGTTGTTAGTAGTGTTACATGTATAAACCCTCACACAAATAAATAAAAAGATGAGCATCCTGAATAATATTCTAGCAAGTCTGCATCGTTTTTTCTTTCTCTTTTTCTAGAAAAAAAAAGAAGCTTTTTTTGTAATCTAATCTAATTTGTGTTGATATGGTAGTGTTATCTCAATAAACCTATAGTAATACTTCCTGTTTGTCACTCTTGGAATATCTCACCATATGTTGCTGCTTTTCGTTTGGTCAACAACCAGCAGGTTTCCATGGACCTCGTCTATGAGCTCAGGTGCAATCCAGCGCAGGGGCACCCAAATCTGGTCCTGTGTTACATAATAGTCATCCTACAAAAGAAGCATAAAAAAAAAAAAAAAACATTAGAGTACTGATAAGGTGATATGGTAAAACGCATTCGACAGGAAATACTGACATTGTCAAAAGACAGTCTGACCTTGTATCGGCTGTGAGAAAGGCCGTAGTCTCCGATCTTAACTGACATTTCTGAAGTTAGCAGGCAGTTTCGCAAGGCCAAGTCACTGTCGGAGGAAAGAAACCCTGAGATGAACCTTTCTAAAACAATGTCACTTTTGTGCATAAACATAACCCACTGTATGCCTTTTTTTGGTTGAAAGTTTTATGAGCGCTGTATATTTTTCACTGTTACACTCCTGTCAGTCAGTGTGTTATGTGCTGGAAAGTGCCTATTAGTTAGAACCATTTATGGATTTGGGCTTTGTAGGTATGTTACCCACTAAAATATATCACTGCATTATGACTAACCTGTAGCCACAGTATTCATTGAAGTGTAGCATGAAATGTGTACATGCACAGTATCATGTACTGTTTCTTCTCGTCTGACCATATACAAACAGACTAAACTAAGTCATTTTGTTTAATCTCACCTCCTCCACAAACAGGGAGCGTTTTAGCCTGGCAGCCACTGACTGGTTGCTATGGCAGCCACCACACGACTGAGAGAGATCGAAAGGGGCTCGCCCCCGGCAACAAAATCACTGATGCTGGAGTTTGTAACAACTACTCAGGCAGCACCAGGATGTTGTTGCAGGGAGAGACCAGCAGGGGGCACACCGACCATTCAGCCAGAGTCTTCCTTTCAAGAGCATTAAGATATTCAGGTTGGTGAAGGTAAACAGAGCTGGTCTGCGTCTGATACTCTACCTGTGTATAAAGTTGTATTTGTGGAGTTGCAGAAGCCCCGAGGCAATGTCACATGCCATTCGCTGGAGGATCAAAGGGTCAGGAGTTTCAGAGTCAGCTACCCGACAACTGCGGAGGTAGCTCTTCAGATCGCCCTGAGAGGTGAAAGTGAAATGAATATGTGAGCTCATGAATACAGCAAATAACGCTGCACCAAGAAAGGAAATAATGAGGTTTGTGTGAAGGACTGAATAAACAACATTTTTTTTTATCATTAATCTGTTTCCCCACCAGTGGGCAAAACTCCATGACCAGCAGATAAGGAGTAACCTCTGAGCACTGTGCCAGACACTGCAGGAGGGCAGGGTGCTGGAGGGTCCTGGCAGAGGAAAAAAAAACAGATTTGAGCAGGTATGAATGCACAAAGGCCATACATACAATAGATAATCAGATTGTTGATTTATTTGTGTTATTGCTACACTATTCGTGGCTTAGGGGCTGCGGTGTGTGATCTCTGATGTGTCCATGAACTGACCGGTATGGCTGGACCTCCTCCAGGAACTGCATCTGATCCTGGACACTGGCACTGGCCTTCAGCTCCTTCACCACCACCTGGGTAGTGCTGAGGCCCGCATTGACCTCGCCCAGCAGAACCTAAGAAATATACATTGGAGGGTGGGGGTGGGGGGTTAGCAGCATGTACTGTAGAGTAACATGTCAGGAATTTACTGTGACTGTGAACTTCAACTCGTCTCCCATGGAATCAGCACCCTGACACAAGTGCCAAAGATTAGCCTCGCTGGAATGAGATCATCATCACATTACCCTCGCATTCCAGACAGAGTAGAAAGCATGTCGGAGTACAGTTAGTACAGTAAGGGCAGATGCAGCTGAGACAATTAAAGCTAGCGATGATGAGTGCGAAGGTGCTATGTCACACCCGAACACTGTGTGTGAGTTTGTCAATGTTTTAAAAAGACACGAAAAAAAAATGTGCATATCTTACCTTACCAAACCAGCCATGTCCAATGTCCTTTAGATAGAGCAGACTATGGCGGCCAAGGTCCGATGATTTCAGCAGCTGGACTGAACGGGAAAAGGAGGAAAGATGTAAGATGACGGAAAAAAATTGACTTCTGTGGTTGGAAAAGGAGGGATTAAGAGGAAATCATTCAACATATTGAGCAAAATGAATGAAGGAAGAAAAGAAAGTTTGGGAATTGTTTTCAGATACAGAATGAAAAAAAATAGGGAAACTGCAAAGACAGATAGGATGAGAAGAAACAGAACCCCCTGTCAGCCAAACAATGAATGCACATTTTCCCAAATAAAAAATTTGCAACAACAAAAAATTGCCTGAAGACAAATAAACTCAAACTTGTTACTTCCCAGCTGAGTTCAAAGAAGCGTCCAGCCACCACACACCACACAAATTCACTACAGAGACACAGCACTATTCTGCACAATATACTGAGTTGTTCACAAAAATCAAATACCTCCTTGAATCCTCATGTTTCAAGAATGAAGATGATGATGGTGAGTGGAAAGATGATGACGACGACGGAGCAGTGGAGCGGCCAGCCACTCTGAGCACCGTGACAGGGACCGAGACCGAGTCCCAGGCAGGGTTGAAGAACTGGTTCAGAGTGTGAGAACCGAGAGCCCGTGGCCCCAGCCCCAACCCCGGGCGTCTTAGCCCCATTGTGTGTATGTGAGAAAGAGCCCACGGATTGCAGTGTGTGTGTGTGTGCGTGTGTATGAGAGAGCCTCGGCAGGATTTAACCCTCCGAGCCCTCGCACAGCTGAACAAGCTCGCCACGCTGCCTCTCCCCGTCTGCACCGAGCTCATCCTCCAACTGGGACACACAAACACACACATACTGTCCTCCTCTAGAGCTCTCCAGCTGGCGGGCAAACACCGAAATCCTTAGTTCCTATACAGGCTACATTTAAATCTACAGTCAACAGAGCGAGAGAAACTTCTCCTACAGCTTCAAGTCAGTGGACCGATCTGCCGACGAGTCGACGCAGGAGTCCTGAGGAGGGTTTCTGCCCCGGGGCGCCGAGATTTTCTGGTCATGTATCACGCCTGATGTGACCGTCACGCATGTTGGTAGTGTGCCGTTTGACGCGCCAGCTCTGTGTGCAGCTTCAAGACACCCAGTAATGACATAAGGCCCACATAATGCCCCCCTGTCACCCAGGACAGCAGCATTCCTCAGCCAAACAGGACACAAACACTGCTCTGTCAGATGCAGAAAAGACCTCTGTCATACACACTCACCACCCCTATCTGAAGCCTCCCCTCCCTGCTCTTAGGTCCTGGTGCATGCCACCACCCTTCCCCTGTCTCTCCTCATTCTGTCACAGACCCCTCACTGTATTCTGCCCATAATGCCATTCCTCCGCTGGTGCGTTCCACGGACGTTTCAGCCCGGCCTTATGCTCACCCACTGCCCAGCCGGCCTAAATCAGAGCCATTGTTTGGCTCGCTCACTCACACGCTCATGCTGCGTCTCCTGGTACCCAGTGCACCAAGCACACACACACACACACACACACACACGGACACGCAAAACTCTCATATGCAGACACACACAAGTCCCATTCTCCACTAAAACACTGGGCAGAGGTTGTCACGGTGATTACAGAACCACACTTCTCCATCCCCACCCCTTCCCTGATGGAGAGAGAGAGAGAGAGAGAGAGAGAGAGAGAGAGAGAGAGAGAGAGAGAGAGAGAGAGAGAGAGAGAGAGAGAGAGAGAGGGAAATTAAGACGGTGTATTATCCCAAATGTGGAATGTGTGAGCGTGAGTGTGCATTCCCGTCCTACTCATGGCATTCCCAGAGAAGATGGTAGGGTCCAGTGGGACTGTGGGCCCATGGAATGATACACACACACACACACTCACTTTGATGCGTCGAGCCTCTGTAGTGGGTTTGAAAGCTTTACATGACCTCTTGAATAAAAGATTAGAGCAACAAGTGAAAAACAGGACGGTCCGATCAATGGCAAATATTGTGCTGTATGTTCATATGACTGTATGAGTGATGCTTGACTTGTATAGAACACGCCATTCATGATTAGCGTATCAACTATACAACTGGTGTTTTTGTTCTACATGCAATTTACTAGGCTCATTTTCAATGTGTATGATAGTGTGGGGGTGGACGACTTGTGACGTACATGATGTTAATATGTATGGAAGAGCCCGTGAATGTTTATTGATGAAATACTATTGAAAAATGAGCACATGCCTGTCTCAGTCTTTTCACATTTCCCTACACTTCTGATAATTTGTCAGACATTAGCAAAGCAAATTGAAAGGCTGCAAAAAAAAAAAATTACACATTCAAAATACTTCCAATAGATAAGTGTGCATGATATGTATGTGTAAGGAAGATCATATAAAAATAGCAGAAGAAGAATGAGTAATAGCCCGCTGTTCTTCTGACTCAGTGAAAGGAGACATTCCCCCTCATTCACCATCTTGTCTCTTTTTGCCATTTATCCATTCCTCGCCCTGCAACACCTGGACCAATCATACAGCGGTAGCTACGGAGGACGGAGGGGAGGCTAGTGATTGGTTGTGAGACCGAGGCTGCTTTGTCCAATCATTACTGAAGCTCACATCCTGGGAGGCTGAGCCCCAACTCACCTCCCGTCTGGCTGAGCACAGTGCAGCACAGACAGCCAGTGAGTCATGCAGGGAGAGGCACCCAGGATCTGGCTTACACTGAGATTCTCACACACACACACACACACACACACACACACACACACACACACACACACACACACACACACACACACACACACACACACACACACACACACACACACACACGCACACACACACACACTACATACACACACACACACATTTGAACAGGCTGGGTTTTTGAGGCAGAATGACCTGAAGAGAAAAAAAAACCAAAGTAAGACTCAAGTAAAATAGGAAAATGTGCCATTTTAGATTGCATTCAAGAAAACACACACAACTCCATAAGGTACAGTAGGGTTAGGTCACATTCCATCCTCTCCGGTGGGCTGGAGTTTTCAGATACAATAAGCAATGCAGCACTGCAGTAGGTCGATCTCTAAATGCATTACACAATGGACAGATGTCTCTTCCTTGTTGAGAGAGAGAGAGATAGAGAGAGAGAGAGAGAGAGAGAGCAAGAGAGCGAGAGAGAGAGAGGGCAAGAATGAAGGGACATATAATACAAGATAACATGTGAAAGAGGCCATGTCTGTTCCAATTAGGCTCAGCAAAATGTACTCAGTTTTACTTCATCCAAGTCAATAGAGCTCGTAAGATGTTCCATAATCCACTTGCGGTACGCTCCAGAGAAGTAACAACTTGTTGGCTTGCCTCTGTTAGTGTGGCAGAAATTCACTCCTCCTGAAGAGCTGGGAATTAGTATTGACTACTGGGATATAATACACAATACAGGAAAGGGAGAGGGGGAGGGAAATTAAACACATAAGGAAGCAAAGCAGTAAGTTAGAGAAAAGGACGTTAAACTCAAAAACCGGTCCAAGCCAAATAAAAACATTGAGGCGTTGTGCGTTGATGGTGTTGTGTAGTGTCTTACTGGATCTGCCAGGCTGCTTGGAGACAGGCAGGGAGACCTCAGTGAGGGGAAGGATGTAGACCTCGGGGCCATTCTGGGAGGAAGGCGAGGCCAGGGCGGAGAGATCTGCCTGGTACTCCTCTCCCTCAGTGTTTTCAAACTCCTGGTGCAAAGACACAAGCTGGGATTAGTCATCCACTCGCAGCCATCCTGCCACCGACACAGTGGGAGACAATGGTTCAACTGTGAGGGCATTCAGATGCACTGAGGCACGCCCACCTAGCCATATACATAAGTCATGTACATTGTAGGGTGTACTGTGTGGGGGTCACTGCACAGACGCTGCGGGGGAACACACTAATGCACACTGCTATTCAAACTGTACACACAAAGCTTTTCTTTCTTGTGTCTTCTCTTTCTTCCTTATATACACTTACATATACAAACCAAGGCTTTTATTGTGAAAAAAATCTCCTAAAAACGGTGAATACTTCAATTACTGTAGGTCAAATAAATAACACAAGATGCACAGAGTAAAAAGTACATTTTAGCATTTATTTTAAGCCATGAGGATTATCTTTCTTAAAGGATGTGCTAGTAAGTCGCACTATTACATCGTGAGCGCAGGTTTTTCCAGCTTCAAGGATTTTATGTTGAGAAAAAAAAAATGATTTATTGTACAATTATGTTTCAAAAATACACAAAATATCTGCTCTGGACTGTGATCAGTAATTATGAGAGGGACCTTGTGACCAGAGCTTTCTGTTGAGTGTTTCCTCATATGCTGCCATGTAACTGCAAAATCCTGAATTGCAGTTACATCCTCTACTGTGCACTATAAAAACAGATAACCAGAAATAACCTTTACAATATAAAAGGTTATGTGTCCATATGACTCTCAAATAAAATAAGCGACCCTCTCTTTGCATCCTTTGCTCAGTCCATCTGTTTTAGCCCGGCTGCCTTTCTTTCTGCCCCCATCCGTTTTTTAGACTCTATCCAGTCTACTGCAGTGTCCTTGCTCTCTAACTGCTGTAGTGTGTCCCTATGGTGCTCTGTCTCTCTAAAGTCCCATAAAGTATGTATAAAGAGTGCTGATCCTAAACCAAAAGGTAGGTCATATGGCCCTGAGCAACTTACTTGTGTCATACCTCATTGTAGGAAAGACACAAGTTTGATACTGTGCATATACAAGTACAAAATTGTGCATGGTCCTAAATTGAGTCACTTCCTCTCCATCACATGTGGCTTCACAATTTAAGGATCCATCCTCATCTATCTACTGTATGTAACTATTCTAACAGACACACATGGATCAACCCTCTGGCTATAATTGCTAACAAGAAGCAGCAGAGTAGTGGAAGATACTTAGCCCAAGGAAACGGTATATGACCAGTAAACCAGACAAATTGCATAATCTGCAGCACGAGGCAGATCACAAGGTAGACTAGCAGGAGTATTGTCGGGGTGAGTCAAGAGTAAACTTCACAAACTCATCCAAAACCTCAGGAATCCCACGTTCAAATTATGATTCAATTATTGTTACATTTATATTTTCTCATGCTCCTTTAATTCTTTCTTGAGGAGCAGTGCAACTTTTGTGCAACAGCTGCACTGGTCCCAGTGTACCTTCGAATCCTTGAAGATTAAATTGCTACAGTCACTGTGAGTGTGCTTGAATTCCATTAATTCATATTGCTGAGGATTCTCAACAAAATCTCTTTTCCTGGAAGAAATGCCTGTGGAAGCCCGGGGATTTTTAGCATGTGTGTGCACATGTGTGTCTGTGCCTCTAACCACTAAAACAACACACACCCAAATGGCTGCATGTGACTGATTTCACTTTGCTGCGATTGCAAACAATTATAACCTCTGGTTGTTTTTTTTATACATCAAGTACAGATCTAATTCTACCACAAATCACATAATAAAGTCAAATAATTTAACATATATAATAATAACTTACATATGCATTAAGATTTAGAAAATTTGAATAAATGCTAATGTATATCTGCCATTTGGATTTAAAAATCAAACTTATTTTATTTGCCAGAAATCCTGGTTTTCCTGGTAAAAGACACATAGATTGCTAGGATGCAATAATCTTAAAAAAATACCTAGCTCCAAGTAATTATCTATATTTTAATCTTCTATATAATAATATAACACACCCAACCTCACTGTCTTGGGGTCCACACAGACTCACATTACAGAAACTCATTACAGTTGTTCCCTGAGAACAACAGCAGGTCACAACTAACAAAGGCAAAGGGCATAAATCCACAACTTACTGTTACACCTCTACAAAGGGATTAACAGTAGCACAGAAATACGTGACAGCAGTATGATGAGGGGTATATATACTCTATCTGTATAGCTCAACTGCACAACATGATAACACAGTTCTACTGCCACTGACTGAAATACTGCATATAATGATTTCCCTTTTTCTTATCTATTTTAGGTTACAGCATAGCACATGGAAGATGTCTTAAATCCAGGCTTGTGCTCTTTCCATGAAATATATCAGGTCCTTAAGTCAAAGCACCTCTTGATGCTGTCCTGAGTGTGTCTGACCACATCAAGCAACATCCCACAATAATTCAAAGTCAATCTTGTTTCTATGACTGTGGCTTTGTTGGGAAACCAGGCTGGCAGTAGTGTTCTGTTAACAAGCACTGAGCCATCCATCCATCCATCCATCCATCTCCATCCATCCATCGGCTAATGAACCATTACCCATAACAAGCCTTGCTCCTACTTGCAGCAACCACAGAGGTAAAGAAAAGAGATAAAGTCAAGAGAAAACAGGAGGAAATGAGAAAGGAGGAGAGGAAGAGAGTGGGTCGCAGGCCGGATTAATAGGAAAATATTTGAATGGCTCCATGTGTATATGTGTGTGTGTATATTTACATGTGTCCAATGTGTCCATAGGAATGTGTGTATGCGTGTCTCTCATTCAGGGGAACCATCTGCCTCTCTCCTCAGAGCGAAGTGTGAAAGCAAGCACCTGGCTGTGAGTCAGCGCTGCATAGCTCCCCGGAGAGCCTTCAGTTTAGAAAGCACTTAATATCCAGCCTCACCACACTACACGCTCCAGTAAGAGCACCCGCGATGGAGAGGAATAATGAAGGTTTTCGGACGGCGCAGCGGTGCGATTTCTGCAGTGCCACACAGATGCACACCTTTACAAGTGAGCTGTTGAATGACGAGCTGGTGCCAAAGAGACGGGATAAAGGGTGGGAGGCCTTTAAACAGACGCTGGTGTCTGCTGCCAAGCTAACAGAGCAAGATGGAGATTTGATAACTTTTAAGATTAAAGATTAAAATACATCAGCCATTATAGCAGCTTATCTTTGCAATGAACGATGATCGATACAACAAGCATATAAAGTCACAGTCTGTACAGCCCAGTTTTTTTATATGCCTGAGAATTGAAGATTATTTTCCTCTGAGAGAGAAGATTTCTTGTTAGTGACCACAGCTGCAATGTGCCTTCTTGTTATTATAATATTTTCTTTGCCATTACCAGTGACCACCAACCCCCAGCTTTGAGTGAGGAAGGCCTCACTTATCTCAACCAGAATTTGAATACAGCATATGCGCTAAGGGTGTCATAACCTGAACTTTTTGATGACAGAGTGCAGGTGACATTATCTCCCTCTCATGAATCAGTAGTGTCATACTGGCATGTCAACCAATTTTTTCCGTGTTTGACAAAATTATTTAATTGTTGTCTGATGCTGTTTCAGTAGCTGGGGCCACCCCTGTTATCAGTGGGCTTTTCAAAGTAAAATGCAGACACAGACCAAAACTCCCACTGTTCCTGCAGGTTATTAAAATACATGTTCACATAATGAGGCGGAGGCGATCCAGCCTGGGACAGACAAAACGTGGGCACGCACACACACATTGCACAGACAGAAGAAAAGTCCAGAAGTTGCTAATGATGCTTCTCTATGCTGTGCTCATTAGTCACACTGTTATCCCTGCAGCATCTACCTACCACAGGCTGTTCCCACTGTTCAGTGTGAGCGCTGAAGCACAGACCTGGCTGCCTCTCAGCCACATATCTCAACAAGAAACAAGACGCTCATTCTCCATCCTGAACTCTCCTCTGCTTTCTGCATCTCTCTAATCATCTACAAAAAAGCCAAACAAGGTTTTCAGTGATCTGCATAAGTGAACAGAAGACTCTGCTGTGATTTACCCATTCCCTTGCTAAAAAAAAGAGTTAGTAACATTAAAATGCATGACCGAAACGAAAATAATGTTTCCATGCTGATGCCATAATATGAGCAGCATGTTAATGGGAAACTTGGAACTACAAGGAGCAGCCAGTACAGCAGCTCTGGAGTTTCTCCATATGCCCCCTGCCTGTGTCAATCGCTGTTGGTCCTCATCAGCCGCTCACTTCCGCGCCGATGTTTGACACAGCATGGCTGAGTCATGCCGGCAGCTGAGGGGCAACGCAGAGACAATGTGTGCCAGCCTGGGATGGGTGGGGGTATTCGGTTGCATCACTTGCATACAAGGAGGCAACAGTTCTCAGCAAAAGACTTTAATATAAACAATATGTGTAGATTAGACAATTGAGCAGATCAGCGCTGAAGCATCTATAATTATATGATCCTGATGTGTCCTGAGAGAGTGTTTCCTCCAACAGGTTAGCGGCAACAATTTTTCCATCAAGCGATTGGATGATTGACATAAAATCAAGTGGCAACTATTCTGAAAAAATTGTTAATTCATTTTTTTTTTTTTTTCTTTAAATTCGCTGGTTCCAACTTCATTTATGAAAACAAAATGAAAATTTGCGCTGCTGCTCGGACAAAACGAAACATTTAAAGATGACATTTTATACAAAAATTAATTACCCTCGTTTATCACTCTGTGTTTTATTGGATATGTTATTGTGTCCCTTAATTATGTTTTTGCATTTTGACTGATCTTAGCTGTTTTTAGCTCTGTAAAGCACTTTGTGACTCATGTCTGTGAAAAGTGCTACATATATAAACTTTACTCACTTACATACATTTTATTATAAATGTTTTAAATGAAATCTTTTTAAAGAAGTAAACATAACTTTGCTCATCAAATGATGAACAGGAACTGTCACTTAGGCTACAAGTATTCTTTTGTTTTAAAACTGACACACAAACTTGGCACACTTTATTTCAGAGCTGAAACAGACAATCGATTTGTCCATCAAGATAAAAAAAAAACAAACATGGGCAACAAATTATTCGTTAAAGGTCTTTAATCTAACAACTGTGGCAGACTGAAACGAAACTGAATGGCACTTTTGTTAATGCATACAGTTTGTGCTCCCTCCCTCCTTTTCCAGCAGGGGGCAGCAGTGAGCTCACCTTGAAGCCGATGTCTCCCTTCTTGCAGCAGAGGCAGGCCAGCATGAGGAAGACGAAGGTGAAGAGGCCAGAGAAGGAGACAGCTACCACCGCCAGGGACGAAGGCCATGACAGCTCGCTCAGCGGGGCCCCATCTGCCACAATAGAAGATAACGCCAGTGTTAAAAGGGTGGAACCGTGCGGAGATCAGACGGAAGACCGGAGAGAGTCATACAGGAAATTAAAAGCAAAATAGAGATAAAGGTGATTTGTACACACACAGATGATTTGTTGCTGTTTTATTGGCAGCTTGATGGAAGAAGCATGTGATTCATTAGTATTCTCCTCTGTCTCCTATTCATGTCTATAGACTCTGAATAGGAAGCAGGCCCCTGTAGCTTAATTACAGTAGTTACTATGCACTCTGAGTCATGGAGGCTAAAAGTTTGAAACCACCCACAAACACAATTACCGCCTCTGGACAATAATTTAATAAAGTAGCGGCAGAGTACGCGTAGTGGCTCATTCCGTTTCCGTGTAAACAGCCATGATGAATGAAAAAGCTGTGCATCTATAATCTGCTTTTCATTTTCTGCAATTCCCTGCAAAATTGTCGCCAAAGCAATGCCTGTGATTCCAAATAGAACTTTTTTTCTTTTTCTTTTCTTTTAATTGAAGAAACTACTTTCCAGAACAATACACACAATGCTATTAAAGCCCTTAAAAAGATCAAATTCTACCGCAGTGTTTCAGAGAAATGTTTAGTGTGGTTCTGTGACCAATAAACAGAAAGCACACACACACACACACACACACACACACACAATGGTGATTGTGTGTAATTATTTCCCCATTCTGCTAAGTTATTCACAATCTGTCATTGTCTTGCTGTGTGCGTATGTGCAGCACACATGTGTCAGTTTGTCTCTTAGCCTGTAAGAGCTGAGAACAGGCCAGAGGGCCAGATGTCACAGTTTGGAGCAACACCATATAATCTGATTTCCTGTTTTAAACCGCCTGCCAGCACAGATGAAAGAGAAGAGAGATGGAAAGAAAGAGAGCGAGAGAGAAAGAGGTTGAAAGAACTTTGGGAGAGGTTGGGACAGACACACACAAACAGGCACAGACACGGAATATTCCTTTACTGAATGCATTCATCTTTAACCAAACATTTGTACACCTGTAGCAGTCCAATAGCAAATGCTTTAGGGACTTAACCACAATCGATGAAGTATTGGACACTCAGCAGTTATTCTAACACACCACCTAAACACTGTGAGCATTAGCAGTCCAATGGGAGTAACGAGGAGAGTTCTACTGTAGCCTCCATCTCAGAGGACATCTCTGTAGCAAATATAACATTCACATGTCATACACCTGGAACCTCAGTCATATTTACTGCTGTTAAATGAGTTATTGGATCATCTATTTGTTTGCATGTATTATTTTGGGTCCCATTTTGTTTAGTAATCCTCCCTTCCTCAAAACTTTTTACTTTCACACTATATGCTACTTTAAACAGTATTTGCTCTACAGAATATTTGAATTCAAGAGGTATTCCAGCAGTTTAGCATTGAGCTTGCACATACAGTAGCTGAGGAAATTATGAGGCACTGATTAAGAGAACACTGGAAAAAGAAATCTGAGAAGCAGATGCCACAATATCTAAATTTTATTTGCTGGTGTGGGTTGAGTGACAAGAAATGCTGAATCCTGCATTACCCATAATGAACCTCAACACCAAACCTGCCCACAGTCTGAAGCACAGGCTTCTTGTTAAAATTTAATCAAGTCTCATGACCAATTGAAATAACCCTGATGACATCATTGTGCCATCATTAGGATATTTTCTCAAACTTTAAAAAGGTGCCTCCAGAGCCTCAGAAGTCATTATAGTACAGCTGTTTTTTGTTCATTATACCTAAACTGATCTTTGTGTGTTTAATCCTCTGAATCAATTTTAAGCCATGTAGTTTTTGACAATGTTACATTTGCATATTTTCTGGTTAGTTCCTCAAATATAGGCTCACACTCATTTTAAGAAATGCTTGACAGTAAATCCATTCATTCTAATTTTCCTATGTTCTTTATATGAACCTGATCCATGCATCTCTAATTTGAGTACTAACTCTTAACAGTTTTTCTCACAACACAAATTCTTGACAACAAAAAAAACAGGAACAAATTATTTTGAACATTGTCATTCTCTTCATTAACCATAACCTTAAAAAAAACTCCCAATAAACCCATACCTTAACTTAACTAATCAACCACAGTGATGTTTCCCTTATCACCTTTTCTGTATGCACTATAAATCTACCACAACCTGTTCAAGAACAAGACTGGCATATGTCCTCAATCCAGAATTCCCTTCATCTCCATCTCTATCCTCTTGTGGACAACACAAGCAGACAAGCATGGGACTCTAGTGCTGACTGGGCCGACTAAGAGTTGTGGTGTGTGACGCTTGTGTGTGGGTACTTTTCCGGCTCACTGACTGAGACCCAGCAGTCCTGACCCATTTGGCTGTGGGGAACACACTGTTCCAGACCCCACAGCTCCCGCAGCCCAAACAGCTCTGCTCCAACCAAAGATTGACCTAAGGTCACAGCCACAAAGCCTACGCTTACACTTGCAGACACATGGGTGCACGATGCAAACAGACAGGCATAATGCATCCAGGTCCCTACTTGAAGTCTGCTACAGCATGCTTGCGATTGTGTGGGCACCGACGTGCCGACACATCACCATGGTAACAAAAACCTCACTGGCCAACACATATTAGTTGATTGGCTTTTACAGCGAAGTGAACCTCAGCCACCCACCCACCCTCCACCCCCCTTTTTTCTTTCCCCACTTCTGGAAGAAACAGATTTTTTACTGATGCCCCGTCCACTGGGACTCCCTGGCATCTATTTGCCTGTATTAGGCAGTGACAGCTTGTGGAAGTGTGTGAGTGTCTGTGAAGTGGAAAAGAAGGAGATTACCCAGCTAAACCAAGCTGTGCCCTTTCTGGATCCACACACACAGAGCCTGAGTTGGTGGTGACAGGACACATTGTGCAGAGGCTGATAGGGCGAAAATAGGGATGATGCTTTCCTTCAAATGCGAATATTCACGGCTTTTATTAACTCCCTATGGCATCCTGGTAAAGCAGCTCAGAATTAAAACCAACAGAAATATGCAGTCTCCCTCCCCTCTGCCATTATACAGCAAATTCCCAGCACAATAGTCAAAGCTTGAGGACTAACTGTCTTATTCGGCCATTTAATGGAAATTTGAATTTTTTTTATGTATAATACCTTTATTTAAACTAGAGAAATCACTGTAGGCTGGTCCTCAATTACAATGATGTTGAGTTACAGTTTAAATGACTTAAAAGATGGAAGATTTTAAAAGACACACATATAACAATTGAATCAACAGCTATATATAAATACAGTTATTGTTCAAGGGTTACCAGAGTTCATCTTAGGGTGCTTTGTAGAGAGAAAGTGCTCAGAGGATAGAAATTAAAAGCAGATCTTCCAAGTTCAGCACAGATGTGTGGGACTTGCAGGGAATGCCAGTCATGAGAAGCAGAAGCAGAAGCATGCTCATAAATCACATCGGCATAATCTTTAATTTGCTGCATATGAATTACCTTGAGGAATTATGTACTGAACCTATGAATATATAAATGAACGGATGGATGTGAGGAAGGAGAGGGAGAAGAAAACAAGAACACAGTGCAGATGCCAGAAACGGTGATGACACACGCTGAATCAGAGGGCATGGTGAGTCAGGGCTCGCTGAAGGACACGATATAAAACACAAATACACATGTCGTAATTTCTGAAGGAGACTATTAGGTGGACTTTCACGGTGTACAAGACCTGTGGGCCGATCAATGGCTCTGGTTTCTGTTCGCCATCGCTAAATAGTGTCACTCATGCAGTGTCACAACATTTTGTCAGGTGTTGCATAAAGCAACAAAATGCTAATTTTCAGTTTGAGGAGGGAAGTACACGATCTTGTCCATTTCCTCCAGCTTGTCACATAAGAAGCTGTCTACCTTAAAAAGTTATCTAGCCTGAGGCTGATGTAACCGTCAAGCTTCTATACAGGCACTTGAGGCAGATGGTGACACAGCCCTGCAACAGTGGACCAACTTTTTACTAACAGATAATGGAGGAATCGTGGAAATTCATGGCCTTTCCACTCTAAATTTGTTTTGTGATGTAGTAATGGGGTAAAGAGAGTTAAAGAGAGTAAAAGCTGTGTTTGCATTCATAAGATCCACATGTACCCCTGCCTCTGATAGGGGTGTGCTTTGCAACCTCCCCAATATGTGGTTCTTAAGCCGGGCTCATACTACAGGATTTAAAATCCTAACTGATTTTGAAATCTGGTTGCCTCACGCACATAAGGCGAAACTTCACAGATGTTCCGCTCTCCAATCTCAAACTTGTACTGACACTGCAAGATTTGAAAATAATTGCATCACTTCACGTGATCTCATGTGTCATGAAATCATGGGGAAGCAGATGTAAACAGAATGGAAGCTGTGAGCAACAACTTGCTGTAAGGTTAGTCAAACTCTGCAGTGAGAAAAAAACAAAAGCAGAAGGCCAAACAAGCCTGGGTGAGAATGCAGCTGGGGAGACATGGTGGTCAACACGGATTTCCTCAGCGAGAACTGGAGGTCAGATTTTAACTGTCAGTTTTAATCTGTCAACAGTAGTATGCTAGCTAATGTTAGGCTCAAGAGCTTGAATGTTTACCATTGCTTGGCAACACTGTCAGAACTGTCCAGGGGTGATGTAATCATAATCTTAAATAATCCTGATTTAAACACTTTACTAACAAACATGTTTGATATAATTGGAGCGGGCTGGTGAGTCAGACACTCAAACATTGGTATCGACCAAGGTCCAGGACCAGATTTCCCTCTTTTGTCTTCTCAGCCGAGCATTAAAACAAGGCTGTGTTGGTAGAGGTGCACTGTTTCAGGCACCAGTGAGACCATGACATATGATCCAGGAAGTCCAGTTTGAGTAAAAAAAAGAAAGAAAAATCACTGAAAAGATGAAAGTTTATCACCTGTCAAAACACAACACAGCATGAGGAAGGATTTTTCCAACTCTGGAAAGCTATTACGGCAGAAATTATTTTATCTGGCGGGTGTGACTAGGAATTAAGAGTTCATGTTACAAAAGATATCAATCATAAATATGCTTGATTGTAATAAGATAAACTTTTAACTTATTAGTCAAGCTTCTTTTCAATCCTCAACCAGTTTTGGGTAGAGATGGAGGGAGCATTTGCTTATACAAGCAAGATGAGGTTTCTTTCAGTGATTCCAACCTCAAGCCTCTGCTGCTTTGAACGGAGGGGGTATACAGTAGGTATTTAGTCAAGTCAGGATTGAACAGCTTCACAATTCTTTTGTTTTTTGTTGTACCGTGCAGTTGCTGGTATACCTATGGTTCCCCTGTCATTGGCAACTCGTCCTCACTTCAACTCACCTGCACACGCGCTCACACGAATCGCACACACCCCAACACAGCGTTAATGAAAAGCCAATGTCAGGCACTTTCAGGCAATTTAGTCACGCATGCAGTGAATCTCAGATGGATACATAAAATTTATATTATATTGTAGTTTTAATTGCAACAGAAATCAAGCTATTACGCATTGATTCACCACCAGAAAGTCTAACAGTGGCGGTATTTTCATAAGTGTGACATTTAAAGAATCCATCTCCCTCCCTCTCTCTCTCTCTCTCTCTCTGAGGAACTGTGAGAGAGAGGCGACCCGGGGTCCTCTATAAATATTTGAGAAGCACACATTACTTCACCAGCTGCATGGCGAAATGAAAATAAAGCACTTAAAGCTGGGCTCATACCCGCTTTATTAAAAAGACTGGAGGAAGATGAGCCATGTCCTGAAAGACGGGGAGGGGAGAGTTATGGAGTCATGCTGCCACCTCCACGAATCAGCCTGACAATCAGGAAGAAAGGGAGAAGAAAAAAAAATGTGTGAAAGAATGAATGGGGGAGGTCTTTGCTACTGCTTTGTCTTTCCCTAAAATAAGAGTTATCAATAAAAGTCTCGCCTCATTAAGTGTGACTTTGTACTCCCGCTCCGGATCACTTTCACTCAACTAACCTGTGACTCCTTCAGTTTGGATTAATGACGTCTGGCACGTTCTCGTCAGATGATGGGCCACGTAATTTAACACCGGGCTTAGGCAAGCAGGGTGCACGTTTCAACTCACCAGTGACTCCTTCACAGTCCCAGAACAATAGCCGATAATGCATACAGCTAAGTAATGGCCATGAAATACAATACTGCTGTAGCTATATCATCAGCAGTTGAATGCTCAACATATCGATGCAAGAATAAGGTCTACAAATTAATTTTAAAAAGTTTAAAGTAAGCCTTTTAAGCATCTTACTGTCTGAGGTTGCTTGATGAAATAGCATACAGTGAGAGGGAAATATAGACTTGCAGACAGATGAAGGCCAAGGAAGAAAGCTAAGGAAGGCTGAGCTCAATGCGGTGTGTGTGTGTGTGTGCGTGTGTTTGTGTGTGTGTTCATGCGTGTATGTACGAGATGAGAATGTGGTGTGTTAAGCACAGCCGCTGAGCTTTTCATGGTACATCATAAATAAGGCATGCACCATTGAGGTAGAGCTTTCTGTTGCCATGCAGCTGAAGCGAGAGAACGTCAGGTCCACTGCCTCCTATGCGTAACTACCTGGCATACATGATAGTGCTCGCCATGCACTCCACTCATTTGTTCAAAATGGACACAAATAGGAGAGGTATGGAGGACAAAGAGGGCAAGGAGAGGAGACGGGGATTTTATTGAAGGCAGAGCGAGGGATATCGCAATCCCTCCCACACTCGTTATCGAGGCCAGGGCCGAGCCATGCGTTGATACTCACACGCGAACACAAGAAGTGTGCACGCACACAGAAAGCAAGCCCAGTCAAGGTGTTGCAATGGGCTGCGCAGGATAACTTTGGAGTTTCCGTGGTAACTGAGAACAGTGGGCTGTTGTTTCTGCACCTGATAGCTGGGAGCCCATGACAGTCAGAGTCAATGAGAAGGAGCTGCAACTCACCACAGATAGAACAGAATGAAATGTCTCTCTCCCTCTGAGGTGCTGCGTTCTCCCCTCTGTGTGCTCCTTTTTACTTCAGTCCCTCCCTCTCTCTCTCTCTCTCTCTCTCTCTCTCTCTCTCTCTGGTATGATTGCCAGGCATGCACAAACACACACACACACACACACACACACACACACACACACACAGTTCTTGTTTTTGACCGGGGGACCAAGTAATGACAGTGCTGCAGGGTGGGCGCTAAGCCAAACTACACACCACTGCAATCAAATCGTCTTGAGAAAGAGTGAAGTGGAGACAAAGAGAGAGGGTGAGATACTGTTTCTACTGCAATTAGTATTCAATAGAGTGGATACAAATAGAGACATAAATTTATGCAACTAGTGCGTTGAGTACAAGTCCGAAAAATTGATGTGTGGTCAGCGGACACAGACTGGGCTTTGTGTTTGTTAGGAGGACTGAGCTGGCCTGCAAAAGTAGGTTGTTCTGAACCTTTCTATCCATCCGACAGCCCATCTCATGATGTAACATTTGTCTGACACTTTAGCATTCCGCCGCGATGGGACACTCAATTATTTTAGAGCTTAGAAACATGCCCAGAAGACACTAATGGCCAAGCTGCATGTCATATACTGCAAAAAAAAAAAAAAGACTATGGTAGACTTTAATCAGACACTGCAGCCATTATTTAGGCCATTAACTACCCTTCCACTTCCTCTTGATGCTCTGAATGGTTAAAATATGAAAAATGTGTGACCAGAGAAAGAGAGAGAGTGCAGGGGAGCAGAAAGAGTCCCAAAGCACTCGGAGCATGCGTTTACATTCAGGACAGTGCTGCAGGGGCAAACAAGCTCCTCCATCTGCCCTGCTTGGGCTGCACCAAGTGGTTTCCAACAACAACTCATGCGCACACACAAACACACACACACATGTCCAATAGTGGAGAGGGAGGAATGGTGGAGAAGTGCTTAGGATACAGCAGACAGGACAGGACAGGACAGATAGAGACAGTTGAGAAGCATGACCTTTGGGTTTAGATTTACAGGTCAGTTAGGAGGCGGCAGGAGTAGAGCAGTCGGTCTGTCACAAAGAATTTACATACATTATCCCTTGCAACGCCCCAGTGATGTTTGGGCTTTTTATGCCTTTATTCCAGATACAGATAGAGAAAAGAAAGTTGGGGAGAGAGAGAGGGGATAACATGGAGCAAAGGACCACAGGTCGGATTTGAACCCAGGCCACTGTAGTTAGGACTAAGCCTTAATGGAACACACTCTGGCAGTTGAGCCACCAAGGCGCCCCAGCTCCAGTGATATTTGATTGAAACTTGTGGGATGAGTCTTCAACAGGGCAACACTGAAAATATTCAGCTCGCAGTAGCTGAATAAGAATGACAGTTTCATGCCTGTATATAAGCCAAGCTAAATATCGATTTCTCCACTGCTTTTGTGTGTGTATAAATAAAAGGCATGGGGACAACGCTTACAGATCAATCACTGGCTCAAGTGGTGAGCTCATATTTGGTGTCAAGATGTAATTTGAGCATCTGTTTCGAAAGACTCTATATGTACAGCATCTCCGTCAAAGGATGCAGAATGTCTAGAGTTTGTCCCCCTCTTTTTTGTGTTCAACAGCCACTGGGAGAGCTAGTAGGCTGCATTCAAGGAGAAGTCAGCTGTGCTCTGACACAGCCTGGCTTCCCAAGAGAGAAAACGTCCAACAGCAACCCTCTGTTACAAGCTGCATTAAGAGGGGAGAGCTCATGAGTTAGGACAGAGGAAGGGAGAGAAAATGCTCTGGAGATATAAGGAAAGCTTAAAGCAGGAGTTGTGAAGTTGAAAAAAAAAACGGTAGAGGAGTGCAGGGATTAAAAGCGAGAGACGGTAAGGAGCGTGAGACTATGAGGAGGGAGGGCCGAGAGTTGCAGAGGAGGAGGGGAACACACACACACACACACACACACAGATATGTGCACAGATACGTCAGTCTCAGGAAGGGATGACAGCAGAGCGAACAGCATGACGTGATTAATGGCAGGGTACGGTATCCTCCACCAATTTGCATCCTCTCTACCGTTCTCTAGTCATGCTCTTTGTGACTGCACAGGCCTGGACAGAGCCATGATAACTGTCATTAACTGGGAGTGAGAGCCCAGGAGGACCACCGTGGATCAGCATTACAGGCCTGTCATGTCCGTCCCCCGTCAGCCCAGGGAAGGGCACTCTGCTGGAAAGAAAGCATCCGAATATCAACTTTGTCTGTGATGGGCAGATCTTTCCAGTTAATTCCAGATTAATTAACTAAACACGCAGGACACTGCTCGCTGTACGATTTAACATCAATAATTCATTTATGTGAGACATTATTATAATCAATGTATGCACATATCATTGCAGAGGAGACTGGTAGCCTCTGTTGGCCTATGTTTTGCTGCTGGGTCAGATTTGGAGGTAAATCTGCTGAACTGGGTGATTATTATGCAGCACAAAAAGAATCAGAGCTTCTGTTCTCCACAAATGGAACAAAAGCTGCTCGTCGTTTATCACATTGGCAAACAGACGGTTGCATGGAATGAAAACATGTTTATCCTCTTGAGTAAAGTAGAGGAGGAAACTCGACTGAGGACCGAAAGATCCTCTTTGCAAGAGGAAGCAACACAGTTTATAGGAGATGTAAATTTTGACAAGGACCAGCACTAACAATCCTGAGAGACAGGCACTACCAATCATTTAAACATTTTCAGACCAGTTGCGCACAGTGACAAAGCAATCCTCATAATTTATTAAACGACAACAGAGAAATTAAAATGACACATATACATACATATATGTACACACGCACACATTATATATTTATATATCTATATATAAATATATATATAGAGAGAGAGAAAGAGAGATACAGTTCTGCAAGCCAGCAGTTTCCTATAAATATATACATACATGTGTGTGTGTGTGTGTGTGTGTGTGTGTGTGTGTGTGTGTGTATACATTGTCTAACAAAGATACTTGGAAAACCACAAAGGTTTTATTTTCATATTTTTTTCTTAAAGGACAGTGAATGTGGACAGGTCCTCACTATCTATGGAATGGACAGTTAACACCAGGAAAGACAAAACGCTGATGAAGGACACTTATGGATATTAATACATATATGCCTTCCTGCCACTACAAGATTTATGGGAGTGTTTATCTAAATGGGGACTTAGGTTCAAACCACAGACACAAAGTTAAACATGTTCATGATTTGGTTATGTTATGTAATAGTGAAAAACTGACCAAAGCTGCAAATGAAAAGGTTGGCCCAAAACCATGGTGATATAGTCAAAGAAGCCATCAGAAATTGTCATATTACACTTTACAAAGCAACTACTACAATATAGTACATTAGCAACTACTACAATATAGTACATTACTCTATTAGAAATCATATATTATATTATAGAAACAAAAATACAATCAACATTTTCTTAAATAAGTCAATGAAACTGCCGGCTGTTCAAAAATGAACTTCATTTCTTTATCTCTGGCAATGGCACGGTTTAAACAGTTTTCCTTGTAAAGTATCATCTACAGTATGACAAGAGCATCTGTACACAGACACACACATACACACTCCAGGAAGGAGTGTTTGGGCCCTTGTGTGCTTAGGCCTCTGGCTGATAAACACAAATTAGATACATGTGCAAACCATATGCAGACATACAAATATGCACTTGAGATGACATTTCAGGGTCTCGAGTCTCATGATGCAGACAAAGGCTGTGTGTGTGTGTGTGTGTGTGTGTGTGTGTGTGTGTGTGTGTAATGAAATGCAAACATACCTGAGCAAAACAAGTTAGTGTGAGTTATGCAGACTCCAATGCCCCACTCATTATTCCTTCCATAGTTTGATGTTTTCCCAGTGCTATTGTTAAGAATACACTCCCACACATACACATGCAGTGGATTTGCACACGCACATTTTCCACCCAAATGTCTTCTTAGATCTGTCCTTTTAAACACATGAACATGCTTGCTTGTTCTTTCCCTCCCTCCCTGCCTTTTTCATTGTCATAAAACATCCCTAAAATCAGCCCACTATACCTAACTAGCAAGCATCTCGACTACCGTCACCACCATTTGAGGTGTTGCTAAATGGCTCTCAGCGTGCTCTAGCATTTACAGTTAATTCAACCAGAAGTGATAGAGAGCTTGGTGACAAATTAAATACTGCATGGGTCCCTCTCTAAAACAAACAACCACGCAATTTCACATGCACAAGCCTTCAATGAGTGTGACACCAGAAAACCCACAGCGCCCACATCATCGCACAGAGAGCACATAGAGGAGACATAGATGGTTCCCCTTGACTGCTTAAATCCACTTCATTCTTTTTCTAGTTCCTCCAGAGGCAGACTTATGTAACTAAAGTGCTTGGTGTTACACATGGAGAGATGAATAATCAAATAGTCAGCGGTGGCTGCCTTGTCCTGACCCAGTCAGCGGGAGGAGCTCTGAGAGCAAGTCAAGATACCATTTTTAACATCTTTCCTCTCCATGATCACTACCACCTTGGTTAGAGCCTGCAGTGTTGTGTCCATGTGCATGTGACGACACGTGTAAGCTTTCCTGCATGTGGAATGTGTATTATGAATTATGTTGACTGATAGAAAACAGCATGTTTTTTTTGTTTTTTTTCCACTTTAAGATACCGTCCCTAACGTGTGCTGGCCACCACCGCCACCTCCAGGCATCAGCAGAGACTGCCTCCCACAGTGCTGCATTATCAGCTTGCTGGTGTATCAGTGCTGTCATCCAGGTCAGTCCGTCTTCTGTTATCCTGACAGTGACGTGATGCATATTAACTCTCTACCTAGGATGCAGCCAGGTTTTCAAAAAGCTACCCTTCGCACATTGGCATCTGCTTCCTTTACTGATGGGAGAGCTCTCCGTGGTGCTGAAGCAGTTGTAAGCCAGGTGCGAGCTACAGTTGTCACTGGTGCAGAATGCCACACACAAAGGGCAAGTTTCCCCCCTCTGACCGATGTAGTCAGGGGATCGACAATCCTGCTACGGTGTGTCCATCCCCTGCTGATGGCTTATGTAATGCCATGCAATGTGATGACTGACCTGGCCCCACGGTTGTTTTTCCTCTGTCTCGGTGTGTGTGTTTGTGCATGTGTGACTGTGTGCGCAGAGGTAAAGCACACTATGTTCTTACATAGCCCAGGGCACGGAGAGGAAGTGCAGCTGTGGAGGATGGCTTGAGGGGTGCTACACTTCAAACGCTGTCTGAATTTGAGATTTGATCTCTAATCAATGCATGGTTAGAATGGCCAAACAGTTTGCTCAATCCAAAATGGGGGAACGGTGTAGCATTTGCTGTGTTTACATCATTTTTCCACATTGCTATCTTCAAGCTGCCTGACCACAGTCTGAGTCTTGTGACATTTATTCATCATAAAACAATGATGTTGTTTTTTTTTTTTTCAGATTAGATTCCTCTGGTATGTTTGGTTGTAGATGTATTTTATTAATCCACTCCAAAGCCAGCGTATTCAGCAGCTACAGCAGATTGAATGCTATTCCTCCCTGAGTGTTTCCCTCCCCTTTAAGGGACTCTAGCATTTCTCTGTCCTTAGCACTGGCCATGAGAATGATTGGTTCCTCCTCACACGCCCCCCTCCATCACCTTGGCAACATTGATTCTCAGTCCAATTACTGGGAAGAAACAGGATCGCTAGTGAGGCGCTGCTCTTATGAGAATTTTAGATCATTATGACAGGGGAGTGACTGTCCATTCTTCAGTGTCTACTCTAGCTACATACAAGCTACACATACATGCCCACTCATGCCCCACCCTCCACCTAAACCTAACCAATCCCAATGCATGCACTCCTGACTTGTCACTGAGGCTATTCATTCTGCTACCATCAACTGAATGAGGAAAATATGAACATTTGACTGCACATTCCTGAGGGGAAATTTTCCAAACCTGTGACCACCTCCAGGAAGAAAATACCAAGACAATTAAATTAGGAGACGCCCCAGAAGAGCCACAGTTACCAGGCATTTTACCCATAAATTCAGCTGGGAACCATTTATCTTGCTCCAAATTAAAAGATTACACTCCTCTGGTAGGTTTGTATCATATTTCACTGCACAGAACCAGAAATAGCCAGCTCAGCACCCACTCCACAGTCCAGACTGAGAACTGTTCCCAGAGCTGTTTTCCAAATATCTAAACACTAAAGCGATCTCTGTTTCTCTTTGTAGTGCATCTTAAAGAGGAGCAGAACAGTATCTGTAACAGTTCAAGCATTATTCATGAAAAAAACTGTCACGTCACATTAGTGTACTTTACCTATATCAGTCTTAAATCGCCTGTGATTGTGTATTAATACAAATTTTCACAAAGGATCCTATGTGATGGGAAAAGCATCTGTTCTAAATATAACATAGTACTCTTCACTTACTTGCTACGGTGCTTTACCTTAATAAAGTGTCAGGTTGAGGTACTGTCACAATTATGTCTTATTTCTTCTCACAAGGACAGCATACCTCCTGTAAAGTAAGTAACCTATTTGACTTTCAATTGGAAGCCACTTTCAGTGTCACATTCTGAATGAGGAGCAGCAGAGATTAGATACACAGAATGAGAAGTGAAGAGAGTCACAGGAAGATAGAGAAGGGTTGAATAATTATACAAAGAAGGATCAGAGATCAGTGAGAGTGGGCAGTTTGGGGAGGAGAGATAGCGCCTGAAACTTGAGAGCCACTGGGCTCACCATCATTTGTATGCCAAGCACACTGCGTCCAGCTCAGGGACTCTCTCAGTCCTGTTTACACTTGCACACGGTTATTTATTCTGCTCTAATTCAAGCCCTCACAAAGGGTTGTCTGCACAGCCATGACTTCCTGCTCGTTGGTCCTGTAGCACTGCAGCAGCACCTGGGCTCTCCTTTGCCAAGGATCACCCCGCAATCCAGAGGATGATTAAACACTGCATCCGAGCGAGCGCAAAGTACCGCAACCTCAAACAGCAGAGCCATGCACCTCTTGCCAGCGGGTCACCTCTGTCATGTTGTAGGCAGTCACCATGCACACATCCTGGTCATAGAAAACACATACAGTACACACATGCACACACTCAGCTGCAGTGATGTACATAGAGGACTATGCAGATTCACTGCAGACACAACTTTTAACCCTCTTATCACCAAGCCAGAAGGGACTGACTGAATATAAAACATCCATAACTGAGCGAATCCTTACAGGTTTAAGCTCAATGTTGGATGATGATGATGATGTTATGGCGATGATGCTGCTGCTGCTAGTGACTAAGGCAATTATATAGGCTATACAGTGTTATAGCACCAAGAAACAGAGACACACGGCATCAGATACTGAGGAGAGCACTCAGCCTGATCATGAAAAAACATCAAAATAAGAAGCAGATCTGGAGCAAATGACCAAACGCCCTCATTCAAGTCATCAGTTTCACCCTTACCTGTATCAAAGTGAGAGCTGAAGGCAAAACTGGGGTTGAAAAATGCCGAAGACATGACAATCACATGTAGGGCAAAGACCATCCTCCTCGTTGCGTTGCAGAAGACAGCAAAAGCCTAAACACAAAATGAAAGGTCAAGAATAAATTCTCGACTCAGGTGCATTTAAAATGTAGGTAAACTGTAGCAGAAGCTGTAATGCGCAGCATTTTATTCCATCACACCTCACAGAGAGCCCCCCCAAGAAAATCCCGCTCCACCTTCAGCTCGAACAGATTTGGAGACAGATGTTGACAGTCATTTCCATTTTACCACATCTGTTGGTCGACTTGTTTGACAACAATATCCCGGCTCGCGCCTCCTTTTCGTGACTGCTATTACGGACAGGTTTAGTGGACCTACTAGGTCACCCGGTGAAACGCTTATCCGTTATTTACACCGATTTTATACACTGTCAAATCTTGACTGCTCCAAACATTTGGTGACATCCCATTTGCTTTCCTTTCAGAATAAAGCTCTGTGTGCTCCTCGCCCCGCACTACATGTAACATGCCGATCACTGGCAGGGCAGATGATTCGTTTTAAAAAAAAAAAAGATGCGTCGGTCAGCGATGCGCATTTGCGTTACAGCTTAGGTACAGAAAGACTGCGCGACATTTTGCACCACTGTCAAGCGAGATTTAGTGTGAAAGCACTTCCGTTTGCAGCCTTCAAAGTAAAAACTCATTTACGTATCAGAGGACAATTTTGAAGACAATCTCAGCTTGATTTCCGTTGTGCTCCGGATTTTTTTGTCACACTTGACAGCCATTTCTAGAGGAATCTTGCGAATGCTCGTGCGCGCGCGCGCTCGCGTGGTGTGGGGTGGTTGAAACTGAAATGTTTTGGGACCACAGGCATTTCCTCATCAACCTTACCTCCTATCCTCACTCTGGAGAACTGGGCAGTGGAGACGATGTTTTGTGCCATTTTTGCTGTGTCCATGAGTCACAAGCAAAGCCAAAAATTACATTCACACAGACACGTAGACATATGCCCGTTGGCTGCTGTGTAGCAAATTAGCTAATGGTCAGGTGACCAGCAGAGGCGGGAAAAGTGAACAGGGCGACTAGTGGACAGGTGACGAATGACAGAGACACTGAGCTGGAGGAGGCAAGCAGCACCGACGTCACCATGACGAAAGGCACTAGTTTAGCCACATTGTGAGTAACTGCAAAACGTGTAAGTACCCCCGTAATATTGCATATTAACTGAAATGTCAGACTCACACGTGATAATCAGTGTGGATAATATTGCAATCCACAGTCACTTACTGTATATGCGCACCTTTTAAAATGATCTAGAATTTGGAAGCTTCAATGTGCCTGTTTGTTGCTTTCCACTGTGGCCATAACTGAATCATATTGGCTCTATGAGTTGCTGAACTTTTTATTTTGCTGGGCTGAGTATTCTGATGATTTGTGCAAACTGTTTTGTTAATCATATTAATCATTCAAACTGACTCCAAATGCACAGGGCCCAGATCTGCTGGACAGAATCTTTAAAGAGAGGAAGTTAAAATATGCGTTGCTCCAAATCCCTCCTTGCCCATCTCTGTTTGTCTCCTATCTTATCCCCTCACTCATGTCTCTCTGTTTCTGTCCCTCACACACACACATACACACATACACACACACACACACACACACACACACACACACACACACACACACACACACACACACACACACACACACACACATACACACACACACACTGATGTTTACTACTTGCCCTCTGCTGGTTGTTAGCAGTAAAGCAGACAGATTAATCTCAGTAAACTACCACCGCATTATCGCAAGAAACAAAGTAAAAATTAACATTCCCTTAATACCATAGACATTTATTAAATTACATTCTGCTTTTTTTCTATTTCACTATGTAAAATCTTTTATGTTTTCTATTTGTTTTGTGGATTCATTTGAGAAGTAACTTAATGAAATGACTGCATAGTCTTTAATTTGTCCTTTCCACATATTTCTTTCAAGCAATGAAGCATCTGTTTTTTGACTCCATGTGGTTTATCTGCTCAACCTGATGACATGAAGAAATAAGAAAATGTCCAATACACAGTGCAGTTCTGTTAAATGCACACTAGAGAGCAGCACTGGATTACTATTAGAAAGACACAGAAGACACTTGTACTAATTGAAGTAGTTTAAGCACACAGTCTCTCTCACACACATACACACACACACACACACACACACAACCCTAGATTTCGTCAGATGAGGGCTCATTTTTTTGTGCCTCTCTCTACTCTGCAGGATGCACCTGCAGGCCTCCTGTCTTTATTTAGCTTCATGTAAATTAAAAATTTAAGTGTCAGCTCTCTGTGGTGGAAACACACGGATGCTTCACTTATTAGCATTTGGTGAATAGTAGCTTATTCAGCCCGCACGTGTATGTTGTTGTACATATATACATGCTTATACGTGCTTATATCCTAGAATAGACGTCTTATCATTTTAGTTTGTGAACTTCTACTGAACTAAGTTAATATAAAGAATAATTAGGAACTTGGACAAATCATTTATGAATAAAGACAACAAATAGCACTTGTTAACAAACTATATTTAACCAAAGGTGTCAGGGAACCGAAATTGGAAAAGAAAAAAAAGTTCTTGTAGTAACCTTTTGCATTACATTTTAATACTAATTTCTAAACATTATCAATTTAAAAATTGTTTAATTTAAATTTTGGTAGTTTTACACTTCATCTCAACATTCACATAGTCCTGTATGTGCAGAAATATCATACAAACATATTGAAATGGTGACTGAATCAAAAAAGAAGAAGAAAAATACTTCATACAATTTCAGAATTTATTGATTTAATATTTGTAACTTACATTTAGATATATAACCAACATTTGAGGGTAACATAGGTTTTAACCGCAGCTCCTCCTCCTGTCAGTCACTCTCAGTTTCAGTGTAGTATTAAATTGCTCCTCCAGCACCTCCTCTCCTCATCCTCCAAACCCTCTCATCTGTCAGCAGTAAGCTCACTCTCCAAGTTACAAGGCCATTCTCAGCACACACTGACAACATGCTGGGGACCCTCTGCACTCTCATCACTGCTCTAACATGTAAGGAGGCTGACTTACTGCAGCTCTGACCTCATGTTGGATTCATCAGTCTGTGTGTTTCTCTTGACTCCATGTCGTCTTGTTGTTTCCAGGTGTGAGTGGTGTGACGGTGGTGACACAGAAGCCTCCTGTTGTGACGCTCAGGAAAGGAGAGACAGCCACCATGGACTGTAACCTGGGGACTGTTACTGATAAATCAGCTCATTGGTTTAAACAGATTCCAGGAGGAGTTCCTCATTATGTACTAAATTTTCATCACAGCTGGAGTTCTCCAAAATATGGCACTGGTTACTCTTCTCCCAGATTCACATCCACTCATCAGTCAGAAACAGATTATCGTTTGATCATCAACAATGTGATGGAAGACGACTCAGCAGTCTATTACTGTCATCTATGGGACGACTCTGCTAAGGAGAACGTATCACAGTGATTTACACTGTGACAAAAACCTCCTCACTTAACACTTCTGCTTTTTGAGACACTGACACATCTGAACTGAATGTGAAGTCATGAACCAAAGCTCATAGCTAATAAAACAAAGCTAATAAAACAAGTATGCAGGTTTTCCTCCCAAATCTTCTTGATGGTTTTTCACTACTTCTTATAGTCAAAGTGAAAACTATAATTACTTTAGTCTTTCATCAGGAAAAGGCCCTGAAGCCAACTGCTACACATTTATTACAGAATCACAGTTAGAACCTGACAACAGCAACAGCTGATACAAAGATACTTGACTTGTTTATTTTTAGTCAGTCAGTCCAATTTGGATTAATATGAAACATTTTTTTCTTGGTGAGACAAATATTCAGAAGATGAAAATAAAGGTAAAGTTAAACCGTGCGTAGAAAGTTGTTTAGTGCACATATTGACATGGTGAGAACTTCATTAACACAAATCTAAAAAACTGGTAATATATTTATCCTGCAGTTTATGAGTTCATATAGAAAGGTTAACAGAAATGAATCTCGCATCACTGTTGGAGTAGATCATAGTATGATCAAAAATATCAATAGTATTCCAAACACAATAGGAGGACACTTGGATTTGGATTCATCAGTCTGTGTGTTTCTCTTGACTCCATGTCATCTTGTTGTTTCCAGGTGTGAGTGGTGTGACGGTGGTGACACAGAAGCCTCCTGTTGTGACACTGAGGAAAGGAGAGACAGCCACCATGGACTGTAACCTGGGGACTGTTACTAACAGTGCTGCTCGCTGGTACAAACAGTCTCCAGGAGGAGTTCCTCAGTTTGTATTATATTTTCACCATACACACAGTGCTCCAAACTACGGCTCTGGTTTCTCCTCCCCCAAATTCACATCTAATCGTCAGTCAACATCAGATTATCGTTTGATCAACAATGTGGAGGAGGGAGACTCAGTAGTCTATTACTGTAGCGCATGGGACAGCTCTGTTAACGAAAGGGCATCACAGTGATTTACACTGAGAAAAACCTCCTCACTGAACACTTCTGCTTTTCACCTACTGACACATGTTGACTGTTAGTGAAGGCATCATGGGGATGTTTTTTGTCATACCTGGGTATGTGCATGAAAAAATATAATTTTCAAATGTTTAATTATTTTGCTGGATTTTTACCTCAATCCTCAGAGCTATGCATGTGTATTTGCTTAAAAAAATAGTAAATGTAAAATACTAAAACAAAAGTCCTGTTCTATTAAAGCTTTTTAAAAATCATTGTTCACAAGATTCAATGTCACCTTTTGCACATGTGTTCTAACAAGGCTGTGTGTGTAACAGGCGAGTGTAGGAGCCAAATGTGGCACACAGTACAACAAAACCAGTTTGTAGAGACCTTTATTTCAACCAAGGCAGAAACTGGAGGGGAAAAAAACTGTTAGAAATCTTCCTGGTAGACCTGGAGACTCAGGCTGAATGAGCCAGAACAGGATCATGCAGACTAAGTCCAAAGTCACAAAAGCAGTTCTCAATGTTGGAACAGAAGGCTGAAGTGTTTTCCAAGGTTCAGACAAAAAGGGCAAGTCTGGGACAAACGGGGAATCAGTCCAAGAAATGCTAGAGAGTCTTGCATGGAGAAAAGCAAAGAACAATCTGGCAAACAACAATTGGGAGTCTGGGGTTTGTATACCGGGTGAGTGTAATCAGGAGCAGCTGTGTGACCAGGTGAACGGAGTTGGCTTGATGAGGTGGGCGTGGCTAATGCAGGGAGGTGAAGGAGAACAGGGTGAAAGGACATTTACTGACTGGGAGCTGTATGAAAGGGAATACTGAAATGAGGCAGGTGACCCGAGATGCAGAATCATGACAATGTGAGGCACTTTTTCAGAAAATTATTCTTTCTTGCCACCTTGCCTTACAGACCAACTGTATGTAAAGCTTGTGAGATTGTTGTCACATGCACAGACCGACCAGTCCCAGCCATAAAGACGTGTCACTCCTTCAATGTTGCTGCTGTCCTCTTGGTGGCTTCTCTGGTAAATGTCCTCCTGGATCAGACATCCAATTTCCATCGACAGGCCTGATCTAGGCAAAGTGTTAGTGGTGCCATTGGCTTTCCACTTCTTCATGATGGTCTGAACGGAACAAAGAGAACCAAACCTTTACAACTTTATCTCAGAAGTCTTTTGAAAGCACTTCCCAACCCATGGGGAATTCTTTACTGTACCATACTCTACTAATAGTGGACTCTTCAAGAAAAAGCTGGTTTTATTCTGATCGAGACTAATTGATGTCAGGTTGATCAATTAGTGTGGTGTTTGATTTGGAAGTTGATTGGATGCACCTGAGTAAGTTTATAATGACAAACTCTAAGGGACTGACCACTTTACCAAACCAGGAATTTTACAAGTTAATTTTTCATGCATTGTCCAGAATTTCTTTTTTTTTTTTTAAATGTTATTTTCACTTTGATCATAAGGGTTATAATCTATACATGCGGCACAAAGAAGTTACAAAGGTCAAGATTTTCAGTGTATGAACACGAACACAGTTGAGTGTCTAAGCTCCTCCTCCTCCTCCACTTCTCCTCTCCTCATTGTCTTTATAAGCTTCAGTCTCTCTTCTCCTCACTCCAACCCTGCTCACCTCTCAGCTGGACAGTAAGGGACGTTTACACCACACACTGACAACATGCTGGGGACGCTCTGCACTCTCATCACTGCTCTAACATGTAAGGAGGCTGACTTACTGCAGCTCTGACCTCATGTTGGATTCATCAGTCTGTGTGTTTCTCTTGACTCCATGTCGTCTTGTTGTTTCCAGGTGTGAGTGGTGTGACGGTGGTGACACAGAAGCCTCCTGTTGTGACGCTGAAGAAAGGAGAGATAGCCACCATGGACTGTAACCTGGGGACTGTTACTCTCAGTCCTGCCCGCTGGTATAAACAGATTCCAGGAGGAGTTCCTCAGTTTGTGCTGGCGTACTATCATAGCTGGTGGTTTGTGAATCACGGTGCTGGTTTCTTCTCTCCAAAACACACTTCTTATTATGAGAATGAATCAAGTTATCGTATGATCATCACCAATGTGGGGGAGGGAGACTCAGCAGTCTATTACTGTAAAACATGGGATGGCTCTGTTAATGAATGGGTATCACAGTGATTCACACTGTGACAAAAACCTCTCGCTGAACACTTCTGCTTTTTGAGGTTCTGACATATTTTTACTATGTGAATATGTTCATATCAGTCATTTACCCTATGACAAAAACCTCCACACTCAGTGCAGTCACTTCTGCTTTTTAACCCCATCAAATAAATGCAGAATCATCTATAAGATTTTCACCTTAATATTAATATGATATTATGGATGAATCTTTAATATAATTCAATACATACATTTCAATCCAAAGCAGTGTTTTGTAAAATAAACAGACTGATGAAGGGAATGAGATGTTGACAGTGAAAGTTGGTCTCAACAGCATGTTTCAGTTCCACTCCCCTCATCAGTGAGAGTCAGGAGGTTTTTGTACGGCCATTTGTACAAACTGAATCACTGTGGTATTCGGACGAGGCACCAAGCTGATTGTGGCAGGTAAGTACTTTTCAACTGATCATTAAACAAGACACATTTTATGTTTCTGTTTCAAATCTTTATTATTTTGTTTCTTATTCAGAATTCCTAGAAAATAATTGAGTTATTTGTCAATAATTCTTTGAAAAATAATTACCAAGTTGTTCAGTGGATAAATGATCTTAGTTGTTTCCCCCTCAGTACATATTTTTTATATATACCGGTCATTTCAAACAAATTTTTTTTTTTCAGAGATTTTCTCTTTCTATTGAAGTTATATTCTCATTGGTTTTTGTCTGAACAGTGTCCAACTATAAAGCTGTTTACATATAGTATTATTTTGAACTGTCATGCTTAATCTTAAAATTATATATTTTTCTTAAACTTAAATTTTTACAAAATATAATGCTTTGCTAAATATCAACCAATAGTATTTGATTAAACTTCTTTCATGTTTTGTAGTACTGGAAAATAGTACTCTTATACAACAATTTTTATTGATTTAATCCTCTGTGCTTTAAAAATTATGTATTATTTTTATATTTCATGAATATTTTAATCACAATTTGCATAGAAGAAAGTTTTGAACCATTATTTCTGTATTCTGTAACGCCTTTGATATTAAGTTACTATTCCAAATTTGGAATACATATTTTAGTTTTTACATCTTCTTCTGTTTCAGGCTCCGGTCTCTCTCCTCCTGTCCTGACAGTCTTCCCTCCGTCCAGTGCTGAGCTCCAGTCCAACAAAGCCACTCTGCTCTGTCTGTCCAGTCAGTCTGTGCCTTTTGCAGAAGTGACCTGGTCGGTTGGTGGGTGTCCAGTGAGCAGTGGGATCTCTACCAGCACCGCTGTTCACCAACCAGACCACACTTTCCAAATCAGCAGCTATCTGGACATCCAGACGTCAGACTGGAACATGGAGAAGCTTTACACATGTAAAGTTTCTTTGGGCTCCCAGACTTCAGAGAAAAACATCAACAAGTCAGCCTGTCCCACTGAACAATAGCAGAGGAGCAGAATGAGCGTTTACAAGCGTTAGAAAAGATGTCTGCATGCTCGTAATAACTGTTGTGACAGTTAGGTGGAGGTGTTGTATCAGCTTTGCATCTTGTTGCATTTATTCAATAATTGTTCAATAAAAAGCATTGTGCCCAATACAAGTCTGTATTCATTTGTATTCACAACAGTTAAACCAATGATATTTTGACTGCAATAACTTTACCAACACCTGATTCTGATGCAATGTTTCTCTCTAACAACGGCCGGAAATATATATTAGATATACATATTTCTAGATTGATATTCCTTTTTCCTTTTCAGTTTTATTTTGCTCACATAATTGAAAATGTCTAATATGGCATTTTGGCATATGGCATAACAAAATTTTTAAATAATAGTTGCAGTAAAATGACATAACATGAGCAGCAACTGAAACTGAATTGTCATCCTCCATCAGTGAAGCATCACCTCTCTACTCCTCCCCCTCTTCCTTACCAGGATGTACCTGCAGGCCTCGTCTTCTTAATTATAGCCCCATATAAATGAATTGGTCAAGTGTAAGCCCTCTTTAAAATAATTGTTTAATTTAATTCGTAATTCATCTAGAGACACAAAAACATGGGCAGAAAATTAAGTATAACATACAACAAGGTGGTTGCTGCAGTTGAGTGCGGGTTCTCTAATTTGAAATCTCAATAAAAAGGTCATTAGTGTTTTTCAGAGACAGAAATCATCATCAATCATCATGAAGTCATTATGAAAGAAACCATGAATTATAAATCAAATTTAATTGTATTTGGTTTTCACACTAAATAAACAAATGAAAAGTGGTTTTCCAAAAAAAATGCTTTTATTGAAGGAATCCATGCAAATGAGAAAAGCTGAAAGCCAAGCTATTAGCTAATAAAGGCTAACTGGCTAACTTAGAAAGGAAACAAAAAAAAAAAGAAAAGAAAAGAAAAAAAACAAAAACACAAATTGAAACAAACAAAGTAAGAATTTCACATTTCTAAAACAGCATTAGCAGAAAACATGCTACTAAATCTAGTCCCCTTCTAATTCATGTGGCAGTCAGACATTGTTATGTTCTTCTTGGAGCTCTGGGATCCCCAAGACACTTTACACGTGAAGACTTTGTCCATGAGCCATTGGGAGGGTTTAATGGAAAAGTAGCTGCTGATTTGGAAAGTGTGGTCTGGTTGGTGAACAGCGGTGCTGGTAGAGATCCCACTGCTCACTGGACACCCATCACCAAACCAGGTCACTTCTGCTAAACCCTTAGACTCAGTGGGCAAACTGAACAGACAGATTTCATTAAATTTTCCTGTGTGTAACGGGAAGCTTTTAGGACCATGGGGAAGATTATTTAGGGCACAACGGAAGTGGCTCTCTCTCTCTCCCTCTCTCTCTCTCCCTCTCTCTCTCTCCTACCTGTCCGTGGCCTGGAAGTGCAGCGTGGTGCAGACAACAGCACGAGGGATGCCAAACATTTAGTTTTGTGGTAGGCAAACATTGTAAGATTATACACCATCAGTCACTTCAGTTGGACTGTAAAAGAAAACACTCAATTAATCAATGTGGTTTTTATTTCTATCATAATTCCCAGTCATCTGATCGATCCGCCTGTTAGACATAAGGTGCACACCTGAAGTGGAGGGTGTGATTGTAAGTCACAGTTACACAGTTTGATAAATATCAGAATATCTGTTGGTCAAACAAGATGTTCAGTGTGTTTTCCTTGTTTTCTCTTTAGTATTGGTGGTCGTGATATTAAGCAGTACTGGTTGGTTTCTGTGGCTGATGTGTGCAAATGTAATGAAGCTGGCATCTATACTGAGCTGTGCTGACCTGTGTGCATGGTGCATGATGGGAACTTGTAGGCAACAGAGGTGCAACGACAGATCTAATGTCCCAGACAGGTTACTCCAGCCATGGTGGTCAGGAACTGAAACTGGCCTTTGTAGTAAAAAAGCGAGTGGTGTACATTGAATAAATGAAATGGTTGTTCTGCATTGTGAAGTATGAAAACACAGTTATTCTCTGACCGTTTGAGTGGCAGCTGTTGCTTCTGAATGCAAAAATAATTTATTTAAAATTCAGGTAAGATGCTTCATCAGAGACGTGAAGCAATGACGGGTCATTCTTGAAGTAAAGGGAAGTGTACGGAACATAAAGACGTCAAGAGGGATAAGAAATATGTGTGAAAAGATACAAAGAAATGAGCCAGATGAGAACAGATTAAAAACAGACATTTTTAAAGTTACATGTGAAGACAGAGAAAGAATTTGTTGATGGATTCATTGTCAGTGAAGAAAAGAGCCTCAAAAAGCAGAAGTGTTTAGTGAGGAGGTTTTTGTCACAGCGTGAATCACTGTGATACATTCTCCTTAGCAGATTTGTCCCATGTTTGACAGAAATACTGAGCAGAGTCTCCTGCCTCTGATCGCTTAATGATGAACTGGTAATCTATGTCTGATGAGGACTTAGAGTTGAATCTGTCTGAGGAGAATCCTGTTCCAAAGGTGGGTGAACTCTCAGAATGGTAAAATCTCAGTATGTACTGAGGAGCTGCACCAGGAACCTGTTTATACCAACTGACATAATATCCATCATCTTTCTGAATGTTGCAGTTGAGAACAACCTCTTGTCCTGTAGAAACTGTGTGGACAGCAGGCGTCTGGGTCAGCACTATCACTGCATCAATATCTGTCAACACACACACAGAGAAACACATGAGTGAAAAGTTTGTGTTTGAAAATATGGACTATAAAAGGAAAGAGAAGAATATCTTACATGTTAGAGCAGTGATGAGAGTGCAGAGCGTCCCCAGCATGTTGTCAGTGTGTGGTGTAGTGTGGAGGAGGAGGAGTTTCTACATTAATTGCACACAAATCCTCTTCATTCATAAATAAAATATGTAGTTTTACATCTGTAACTGTGAATCATTTAATTCCATTACTTCATGATTTATATCATCATATTCCACTTATTTCTGAATAATTATTCACTACATAGGTGGTAATTTCATTAAGATTCTGTATTCATGTTTGAATAATGAAACAGGCAAGTTCCAATATTGTCTTGATATTGTGCACAGACAGGGTGGAGAGTGAAATGATGCTCTCTAAAGAAAAGGGAGTTAGTGATGTTGCCTGGTGGTCTAATGGTTAAGGGGATTACCACACAACTACAACATGAATATTTTAGTTCTTGGACCTTTTTTAAAGTCATACCTGTCTCTCTATCTCTACCCTCGGTGCCTGTCTCTCTCTCCACAACGTCAACCTGATTCTTTAAATATCTGACATCTCTATACTGATGTATATGTTGCTGTAACAGAGCAAGACTTACATTTTCATGGTTTTAAGTTAATTGTGTTATATTTTTAAATATTTTTTGTTAAATTGATAAAGCAAACATAACAACCCACAAGATAGGTGTAGGGTTTCATGAGGGAATCCTTTAAAATTGTGAATCAATGTATTCATTCATTTTATTGAAAAATATTTGTGTATACTGTATGTGCAGGAGTTACAGGACATATGGGCTGAAAGCTTCAGTCATAGTAACAATATGTGAGAGTCTCAAAAAGCAGAAGTGTTCAGTGAGAGGTTTTTGTCACAGTGTAAATCACTGTGATACGTGCTCCTTAGCAGAGTCGTCCCATGTGTTACAGTAATAGACTGCTGAGTCTCCCTCCTCCACATTGTTGATGATCAAACGATAATCTGATGTTGACTGATGATTAGATGTGAACTTGGGAGAGGAGAAACCAGAGCCATAGGTTGGAGCACTGTTTGTATGATAAAACCTCAGTATATACTGAGGAACTCCTCCTGGAGTCTGTTTGTACCAGCGAGCAGCACTGTTAGTAACAGTCCCCAGGTTACAGTCCATGGTGGCTGTCTCTCCTTTCCTCAGCGTCACAACAGGAGGCTTCTGTGTCACCACCGTCACACCACTCACACCTGGAAACAACAAGACGACATGGAGTCAAGAGAAACACACAGACTGATGAATCCAACATGAGGTCAGAGCTGCAGTAAGTCAGCCTCCTTACATGTTAGAGCAGTGATGAGAGTGCAGAGGGTCCCCAGCATGTTGTCAGTGTGTGCTGAGAATGGCCTTGTAACTTGGAGAGTGAGCTTACTGCTGACAGATGAGAGGGTTTGGAGGATGAGGAGAGGAGGTGCTGGAGGAGCAATTTAATACTACACTGAAACTGAGAGTGACTGACAGGAGGAGGAGCTGCGGTTAAATCTACATGGTTTGTCATGTTTGTTGGTCTTTAATCCTCTTTGGAGGGAAACGGTCTTTAACTCATTCATTGTTGTCAGTGTAGGTGAACTCTTTAATTTACATTCATGCTTCATTTGAATAATTTAATTGACAATATTTCCATGAGTCAACAAGAATCTCCAGTTTCAGGATATAAGCTTTGACTCTTCACACATGAACATAATTTACACACATCAGAGTTAAACCTCTTCATCTACATGAAGCTGTGAATCAGGAGAGGAGGCTTGCAGGTGCATCCTGGGAAGGAAGAGGGGGAGGAGTAGAGATGTGATGCTTCACTGATGGAGGATGAAAACTCAGTTTCAGTTGCTGCTCATTATATCTGATTGTTCTAACGTCTCAACTGTTGCAGACAAAAAGCTTGTTGTGTGTTATGTGATGTTTTCATTGAAAAGGTGAATGTATTTATCAAGTAACATTCTTATCAAGTAAGAATAAAGTAGCAACAGTTTATTCCCTGTGTCTTCTGGATCTGTAATATCTGACATCAATATCAGAGGAAAATTAAATTCTAGTGAATTTTATTACAGGTCAAATATTTCTGTTGTAAGTGAGAATTTCATTAATACAAATACATACAAATAGTTTATTTTGATGGCAGAATTTTTATTTAATTGAATGAATGATAAAAAATGCAGAAGATGCAAAGCTGATACAACACCTCCACCTAACTGTCACAACAGTTATTACGAGCATGCGGACACATCTTTTCTAACATGTAAAAACCTTGTAATGAGCAAACAGCACAAACGGTAAAGAAGCAGGTTGTAAACGCTCATTCTGCTCCTCTGCTATTGTTCAGTGGGACAGGCTGACTTGCTGATGTCTTTCTCTGAAGTCTGGGAGCCCAAAGACACTTTACATGTGTAAAGCTTCTCCATGTTCCAGTCTGACGTCTGGATGTCCAGATAGCTGCTGATTTGGAAAGTGTGGTCTGGTTGGTGAACAGCGGTGCTGGTAGAGATCCCACTGCTCAACTGACTCCCACCAACCAACCAGGTCACTTCTGCAAAAGGCACAGACTGACTGGACAGACAGAGCAGAGTGGCTTTGTTGGACTGGAGCTCAGCACTGGACGGAGGGAAGACTGTCAGGACAGGAGGAGAGAGACCGGAGCCTGAAAATACATGGACCACATTAATCACATGAGTAGGAATCACATTATTAATACACAGCATGACAGTAAGAGTGAAATGATTTTAGTTAACAATTTAATAATCAGACGAAAGTAAAGGATTTCAATGTAGCAAAAACATGTAGAAATCTTCACTTAAAATGTACGCACATTTTATCATTTAGCTATTCATTTAGAATATGATGATTAAGAATGTAATATGTTTATGCTGGAAGCATTCATTAAGTCACTGTCTGTTTTTGACAAAATGACAATGGATTCTATTTTAGTCACAGTGAGAAATTACATCATATCAAGACTCACTCACAACGACCGGAGAAAGAAACATTTCAATCTGACAATTTATAATTTGGATCAAATCTAAAGCACCTTTTAATGAAACAACACAGATACAGTGATGTAGTGCTGATAAAGGAATGTAAAGATTATCTAACACAGCTTCAATTTGTCTCAAGATGTGAAAATGAACAAGTACAATCTTGTAAATGTTGTTCATCTGTTAAAAATGACTCAACCATCAACAAACTGTGGAGACTTTGTAGGAAACATCTTAAATACTGTCATTATTTTTCTGTCAAAGACACAGTCTGGTATCAAATCCAAGCTGATGTTCAAAAACATCTGTTATTCACTGAACAATGTTCAGATAAAGATTTTAAAAAGGAAGTAACATATAAATGTCAAACTTTCTATGAGTTTGAGACAGAAACAGTGAATCAGTCTTGTTTAATGATCAGTTGAAAAGTACTTACCTGCCACAATCAGCTTGGTGCCTTGTCCGAATACCACAGTGATTCAGTTTGTACACATGGCTGTACAAAAACCTCCTGACTCTCACTGATGAGGGGAGTGGAACTGAAACATGCTGTTGAGACCAACTTTCACTGTCAACATCTCATTCCCTTCATCAGTCTGTTTATTTTACAAAACACTGCTGCACTTGAGGATTTAACTCTGAATCTTCTGTTGCATCAGTTTCTTCTCATGGAAAGGTTGAAACTTCTGATATCACGGTTGAATTCAGAAGAATGATGGTGAAGGTGTTCTCCTCCATCAGAGCATCATTCATTCATGATTATCAGCTGCAGGGCTGCTAGAACATTCACTGTGTTTAACCTCGTGTATTTCAGCTGATCATCTTCAGTTTTCCATGTTAAAGTAATTAATAGTAAATGGTACAAATGTAAAAATGACACAAATATGCTTCACCCTGGTAGATTTTTAGACACGTGCTGTAATGGTCTCCTCAGGTTTACTATCATATCATTGTTATAAACAAATGAAAGTGTAAAAAAGACATTTGTCCTTTTGTTTTTTGCAATTTCATTAAATGTTCCTGTGTGTAACGGAGATGTTTTTAGGACCATGGGGAAGATTATTTAGGGGACAACGGAAGTGGCGCTCTCTCTCCCTCTCTCTCTCTCCCTCTCTCTCTCTCTCCTACCTGTCCGTGGCCTGGAAGTGCAGCGTGGTGCAGACAACAGCACGAGGGATGCCAAACATTTAGTTTTGTGGTAGGCAAACATTGTTGTAAGATCATACGCCATCAGTCACTTCAGTTGGACTGTAAAAGAAAATACTCAAGTAATCAATGTGGTTTCTATTTCTATCATAGCTCCCAGTCATCTGATCGATCCGCCTGTTAGACATAAGGTGCACACCTGAAGTGGAGGGTGTGATTGTAAGTCACGGTTACACAGTTTGATAAATATCAGAATATCTGTTGGTCAAACAAGGTGTTCAGTGTGTTTTCCTTGTTTTCTCTTTAGTATTGGTGGTCGTGATATTAAGCACGCTGCGGCTCTGGACACTAAAATGAGTTAAAGGTAGGCCTACAGCTTATTGAGTTGATAATTGAATGAAAACATTGTTCCTAAAATGTGTCTGGCCACAGCTTAATATTATATTTATTTTTACTAGGACTTTCTGAGAGTGTAACATTGACTGTCACTGTTGTTTAATCCCATTCCAGTCATGGGTCTTTTACTGTGCCAGGTAATATTCCTGTACAGGAGTACTGGTTGGTTTCTGTGGCTGATGTGTGCAAATGTAATGAAGCTGGCATCTATACTGAGCCGTGCTGATCTGTGTGCACTGTGCATGATGGGAACTTGGAGGCAACAGAGGTGCAACGACAGATCTAATGTCCCAGACAGGTTACTCCAGCCATGGTGGTCAGGAACTGAAACTGGTCTTTGTAGTAAAAAAGCGAGTGGTGTACATTGAATAAATGAAATGGTTGTTCTGCATTGTGAAGTATGAAAACACAGTTATTCTCAGACCTTTGAGTGGCAGCTGTTGCTTCTGAATGCAATATTAGCATCTTCTTTAAAATTCATGTAAGATGCTTCATCAGAGACGTGAAGCAATGACGGGAAGTTTACAGAACATAAAGACTTCAAGAGGGATAAGAAATATGTGTGACAAGATACAAAGAAATCAGTCAGATGAGAACAGATTAAAGACAGACATTTTTAAAGTTACATATGAAGAGAGAGAAAGAATTTGTTGATGGATTCATTGTCAGTGAAGAAAAGAGCCTCAAAAAGCAGAAGTGTTTAGTGAGGAGGTTTTTGTCACAGCGTGAATCACTGTGATACGTACTCCTTAGCAGAGTCGTCCCATGTTGAACAGTAATGATGATCTCTTAATGATGAACTGGTAATCTATGTCTGATGAGGACTTAGAGTTGAATCTGTCTGAGGAGAATCCTGTTCCAAAGGTGGGTGAACTCTCAGAATGGTAAAATCTCAGTATGTACTGAGGAGCTGCACCAGGAACCTGTTTATACCAATAGACATATTTGTTATCATATCTCTGAATGTTGCAGTTGAGAACAACCTCTTGTCCTGTAGAAACTGTGTGGACAGCAGGCGTCTGGGTCAGCACTATCACTGCATCAACATCTGTCAACACACACACACAGAGAAACACGAGTGAAAGGTTTGTGTTTGAAAATATGGACTATAAAAGGAAAGAGAAGAATATCTTACATGTTAGAGCAGTGATGAGAGTGCAGAGGGTCCCCAGCATGTTGTCAGTGTGTGCTGAGAATGGCCTTGTAACCTGTGTCTCTCTCTTTTCAAACCTTCAACCTGATTCTTTAATTTTCTGACATCTCTATAAATCTCTGTAAATCAATTTATTGATTAATTTTATTGAAAATTATTTACTATGTGTATACTGTATGTGCAGGAGTTACAGGACATATTGGCTGAAAGCTTCAGTCATAGTAACAATATGTGAGAGTCTCAAAAAGCAGAAGTGTTCAGTGAGAGGTTTTTGTCACAGTGTAAATCACTGTGACACCCATTCATTAACAGAGCTGTCCCATGTGTTACAGTAATAGACTGCTGAGTCTCCCTCCTCCACATTGTTGATGATCAAACGATAATCTGATGTTGACTGATGATTAGATGTGAACTTGGGAGAGGAGAAACCAGAGCCATAGGTTGGAGCACTGTTTGTATGATAAAACCTCAGTATATACTGAGGAACTCCTCCTGGAGTCTGTTTGTACCAGCGAGCAGCACTGTTAGTAACAGTCCCCAGGTTACAGTCCATGGTGGCTGTCTCTCCTTTCCTGAGCGTCACAACAGGAGGCTTCTGTGTCACCACCGTCACACCACTCACACCTGGAAACAACAAGACGACATGGAGTCAAGAGAAACACACAGACTGATGAATCCAACATGAGGTCAGAGCTGCAGTAAGTCAGCCTCCTTACATGTTAGAGCAGTGATGAGAGTGCAGAGGGTCCCCAGCATGTTGTCTGTGTGTGCTGAGAATGGCCTTGTAACTTGGAGAGTGAGCTTACTGCTGACAGATGAGAGGGTTTGGAGGATGAGGAGAGGAGGTGCTGGAGGAGCAATTTAATACCACACTGAAACTGAGACTGACAGGAGGAGGAGCTGCGGTTAAATCTACATATCTTGTTACTATAATGTTTGTTGGTCTCATTTTCTGTGGAGGGCAACTGTCTTTAACTGGAAATTTTCGTTTTTCACAAGTCTAAAAGAGACATCTCATTGTTGATATAAGCTTAAATTCTCTGTACATGCATGAGTCACACACACTACAGTTAAATTGTCTATGACTGACCCAATCAGAATCACTGATTCCAGTAACTGACACTTGATGGAATTTGCATGAAGCTATTAATAACTAGAGGAGGCCTGCAGGTGCATCCTGGGAGGGAAGAGAGGGAGGAGTAGAGAGGTGATGCTTCACTGCCTCAGGATGACGGTTTGGCAGCATGAACGTGCATCTGACAAATCTGGCGTCAGAAATTATTTGATGAAATCTCGTGCAATTTCTGGTTGGCTGTTAGTCAATTTGACAATAGATGTAGTAGATATCTAAGTTTATCTAATGTAAAAGTAGAAGTTATACAGTAGGTCAGTGCCCACATGAGTGTTCAGTGAGGTGTTTTTCGATCCTATTTTTGACAGTAATAGATTACTGAGCCTCCCTCCTCCTCAGTGTTGACAATCAAATGATGATCTGAGTTTTACTGTTGATTAAATGTGAATTTTGGAGAAGAGAAACCAGAGCCATACGCTGCAGCACAAACCGAGGACCTTCTCCTGGGATCTGTTCATTCCAGCGAGCAAGGCTTGAAGTACATGTCTTACCTGTGTCTATTATCATCATGATATAGGCAAAAACTCTGATTATACAATGCAACAATATTAAGTTTATTGCCAAGCATGTTACATTGTTGCTTCGTTGTTAACGTTCGGGGGTAAAACCACTGACTTTCATTTTATCAGCTCATCATGATGGTATATGCTATACGGAGTCAGACTCGCAGATGTCCCAAATCAATTCAACTTTGAACATGGAAAAAAAAAGATCATTTGGCAGATAGCTGTGTTTCTGTAAAGCATTTGCACCAAATCTACCAACTGTTTACTGTGCCTGCATGAATCTATTTTTAACAATTATATAAACAAATTTAAAAAAAAAACACACAAAGTGAAGAAAAAAATCATCATACAGTGTTAATTAATGTGAAAAGAAAACTGTATTATATTGCAACTGTTATATCACAACTCTGTTACACATAGAGCAGCAGGACGACAGTCGAGTTCATTTGATAAATGCTGCCACCTTGTGGCTGAAAGTGACTTTACACAGAAAGGTGAAGATAAGTACATTTTAAGGCGATTTCTACACCATGCATCACTAAGTCAATCTTATTCATGTGATCTTTCCCTCACATCACATTCATCAATAAAATAATAGAAGCTAATCATCTTCTTCTGAAAGATATATAAACATATCAACTCTGGTTCAACACATCAGCATTTATAACAGCAGGTCTAAGGTCTCTGTGGCCCTCTCCTCCTCGCTCTGACCAGCGCTGGCCTTGTGATAATCCCCCTGTCGGGAGCCCTCATCTGTGCTCGCAGTGGAGACCTGAGACCAACACTGGGGGGAATCCTCTGTAAGGGTCGCCGAGGCAGAGCAAATCTGCCGTCCTTAAGGTCGTCCACAAAAGCCTCCAATCCGTCAAACTTCGCAGTGAGAGTCCCCAGCTCGTCTTTTAGAGCGTTAAACTGCTTGTAGAGGTCTCCCAGGGCATCGGACAGAGGTTGGATCCTGGACAAATGCAGAGACATTTGGGAAAGAAGAAAAGAATAAATGGTTTCAGTATCTGAATGACCAGTCAGAAAACTTTGGCACTGCAACGCTCCACGAGCTCACATGAAACAGGAACATTGTTTGTTTGCAAAGCAAAAAGTGAGCGGAGAACCAAGTCAAATTGGCAACATGAACATGAAAGTCACGACATTCGGTTAAGCAGAAACAGCCCCATCATCTGCAGGAAACATCAGGATAACAGACATAAATAACGGAAGTCCCTTAAAAAAAGATTTGAGTATAAAAATATAGTTTTTTCTTTTGGCCCAACTTCAACAATACTGAACCTCCTGTCCACCTGAAATGGTCATTTGGGACTGTTCACATTAAACATGCTCATAGCTGTTGGTATCATACTCCAGAGCCCCTAATCTCCAGAGGAAAGGGTCAATGACTTCAAGCAACGTCTGCCAGAAACGCCGTATTCATCAGAACATGAGGCTGAAACGTTTCCCGTTTTCATTTGGAACAGTCTCCGCAGTGAGGTCATTTACAAAGCAGAGTCAGCCTTGCATGGTCCACGGTAATCATGGCTCACATTACTGGCTCTGACAGGTCCACAGTCACGTGCGGAGCAAAGTGAGTTACATAATTTCTTATTTCATACGACTGAAAGGAACAATAAAATGTTCACTGACGTCACAGGGTTCTTGTTATTCCTGCAAATTTTCACCCCTCTCTTGCTCAACATTGAGAATTTTCTTCTTGTTGTTCAGGCTCATTTGTGTACTGCAGCAAGTCATTGTGTGTGTGTGTGTGTGTGTGTGTGTGTGTGTGTGGGTGGGTGGGTGGGTGGGTGGGTGGGTGGGTGGGTGTGTGTGAGAGAGAGACACCCACCTGTTGTATTCAGGAAGGACAGAGGCATGGTCATTGATCAGCAGGTCTTTCACTTGGGTTAGAATAGCGAATTTCCAATTGTCCAGTACCTGAGTCAGGTTGGAACAAGTTTTGCCGTTGGTGTGTTCTGCTGAAGACAGAAACTTATACTAAGACTGAGTGGACTAGTATTCACCCTACACACAATCTTCATTTGAGTGCTTTTTAAAAGTAACATTATTGATAATCCTTTTACAGATCGCGGAGAGTTGCGACACAATCGTCCCTGACCTTTAGGATCCCAGCGTGGGGTTTCCTGTTTCCATTTCTGACCTCCACACGTCGAGATCATGCAGAGAAGGACCAGAGCAGCCTTCATCCTCATCTTCCTCACCTCAACTAAAAAACACAAGTATAAGACATGGGTGCAAAGGAAAGGAAAGGAAATCTTGGAAATGGGAAGGTGACATGTTTAACACTAACTTCTTACGTCAAATGATTTTACCTTATATATTTAGCTTCATGTGCAAATGCATTTTTTATTTTTTTATTTCAGATAATAGGTAACCAAGGTTTTGCCCCTCAGCTGATTGCATATAAATGATAATTTCCCAAAGTAAGACACATATGCACTTTTTAGAGAATGTATTCTACTCTCTTCTATCTTCACTTACTGGAGGTGAAACAGTGCAAAGAACCCTACTCAACATTAACCATTGTACCGTTGGATTTTACGATACCTTTCTATGAAGTAGTGCCAGGGGTCTCTCTGGGTCAGAGCAGCAGAACACACTGTGGTACGATCCTTCGACAGAGACACACTGAGAAACCATGACCTGGGCAGCACTCCCTTATAACTGCCTCTCTAAACTTCTAGAGCCACCCACCCCACCTGCTCCCTCCTACTTCAGTGATGCAGAGCTGTGATACACTCCACAAGCACGCTGCTGCATGGCCAAACACACAACATGGTACTGAAGGCAAAGCTCCCCAAACACACATGCACACATGCACACACACACACACACACACACACATGCTTTCCACTTCAGTCTCCTCTCATATGTATCTTGCAGCTTCCACATCTGCTGTACTGATAACCCCACAGAGGCTGAATAGGAGGTTCTGATAATCCCCTATCTATGCTCCATCTATCCTGCACATGTCTTTTAGCTGCTGTGAGTGTTGTAGGGCGACTGGACGCCCTATAGGCTCTAATCCAGACGAGGTGTTTGATGTAGCAGTGTGGTTCCAGCATAGCATTCTTACTGCCTACTGTAATACAATCTGCTCGGCATCTGGGCTACAACAAACCCAGCCAGCAACCGTCAGGGCCTGAGAGCCATATTTAATGAAGCTGAACATAAAAGAATAACGCAGGTTGATTGGTGTCAATCATTTCAAAACCATAGACTGAGAGACTATTTAAAGGTAATTTTAGACCATAAAATTGATTAGAAACTCAATTAGGCTGATTCAGTCTTATTTTACCCGGATTGACAGTATTTTGTTTATGTGGAAATAATCTCACTGCTGTGGTGAAGCAACACTTTTTATTTTGCTTCAATGCAAAGATAGATTTCTTCAATTCATAATCTGCACAGACGAATGCAGCTGGACCCGTGAGAAGATGAAAAATATATGTCACTAAAGCACATTTTCCTTCATTTTTAAATACCGGGCAAAAGCAGTGATTTTCCTTGTCAGCTCTGAAATGAAATACCTTTCATTGCAAGAAATTCCAGCGATGATCTGCTCCAGATCAGAGCTCCTATAATTCCATTTGAAAAATCGTGCAGCATCCTGTGCTGATGTGTGCAGATATTTGTACTGATATATGACATGAGGCCAGCCCATCACTGCTTAAAAAGGAATCTGGCTGGGCAACCATCCCTGCCATCTGCACCAACTTAGAGCCCACGGAGACATCACAGCTTAATGCATGCTGAAAGTAGGATGAACATGGTGGTATCTGCTCCATACATCTTCAGTGCTGACAACACTACAGGATATTTTGGATTCCACTCAAGAAGTGAGAGCTAAATGCACTTTAAAATCTCACCCTCTCAAAAGATTTAGAAATGAGGAAACAGTAAGATTTATAAAAAAAAAAACTGACATCCAACTTCTGAATCTGTCAGCGAGCAAATCTGCTATAATCTTATTTATCTTTTCATCCCATATTCTATTCAAACAAATTATTTATTAGCTCACAATTGATTGATTTTGAGTAAAAAAAGTATTTTGGTGGTGGTTGTTTGTCTTTTGAGCCAAGCAGACTGGAGTTCATTGTTTGCCCAATGGGTTATTTTCCACTACATCAGTGGAAACGTGCAGCAGAGCACTGACAGAAGGTTTGTGTTTTACAGGCAGTGGAAGAAGAAGTATTCAGAACTTTTACTTTTTAGTAAAAATAGTAATACCTCATGGTGCAAATACTAAGTAAAAGTTATACAGTTTTATTTACAGAGTTTTTTAGCAGGAAAATTTAATTAAAATATCAAAAGTAAAAGGAAGCTACTCATATTGCAGCAGGATGACTCTTCAATGTTATACTTTATTACTTTATAGCTTGATTATTTATATATATATATATATATATATGTATGTATTATCTCAATATAGTGTAGTAGTGTAGTTTAATCTATAACAATGCATCATATTTTACACATTGGTCATATGTTTGCATGTAAAATTTAGTGGAGCAGGAGTATGAAGTAGCATAAAATGGAAACACCCTAGTAGAGTACAAGTAAATGTTGCCTTCCACCACTGGGTACTGTATGTGTTGTTGTGGAGCAGTGAATACAGGTGTATATTCAATTACAGACACACCATGCAAATTCATCTCCAACATCAAACAGGTAAAAGGCACGCCAGTGTTAAAACGATTACCGTCTCTCCACACAGACTCATCCGGGAGGTCAGTGATGGATGTGATAAATTATAATTTGTTTTTCTGTTAATACACATTAATATGGAAACAGATTCATGGCAGGACTGACGGCCAGCGTTATAAACCTCTCGTGTCCCATCTGGAGTCCAACACCAGGCTCTGGCTGCAGCAGAAGACTGTTGACTTCCTTCCAGCTCTCTGCATCTCTGTCCAGCTACACGCAGAGGGAAAGAATGACAGCAGTGGACCCGCAGAGCCAGAGGGTGAGATAGCCAGGCCTCTGTCTTTCTGTTTTTTAACTCACTGTCACATGTGCTCTCTCACTTGCTGCTTGTTATTGACTCACTGCAACACATTATAATGAATTTATCAGATCAATATTGAGAAGACAGTTAAGCTGAAATATATCAGCTCTTATGGCTAAAGACTGTTGCCAAACAGAAGGTGCACCTTGAGGATTCTCGTGTTTCGTACTGAATCACATGACTGTCGGGGCTTGTAAAGGGACACGGATGACCAAGAGGATGATGTAATCAGTTGTTGTTGTCATCTGACTTGAAACAATTACTCTGATAAGTGTGGCAGGGTGGGAAGTAATCATTAAGAATCAGTGTAATACTTTAAATTAAAGATTGTACCACTTGTCATCACAGTGAACTTATGATGAGTTATTGATGCAAACTTACAAAATGAAACAAGTACATAAAGGACACCATTGTGGGGATGCTGCCAGGTGTTTTTGACAAAAGTTTCCTCGGCCTTCACTGTTTGAGCCAAACTAGATTAAACACGTCCTGGAGCAGCTGATTTACCGAACACAAACCGGGTGAACTGGACCAAAAATGTTGATGAAATGATCACATTTATTGTTATTTATTGGTAGAACCTGCAAACATACATCATTTAGGGAGAATTATTCTGATATTTATATATACATTTATTCATATCACTTACATAAGTACATTCATAGTTTTAATTGTCCACCTCCACAAAAATTAAAAACACAGCTGATTGTTCTTTCTTGTATTGAAATGTTTCATTTGCAGTTTTTATATATTGCATTAGTATTACAGTATGTCTGCCTTGACACGAGCTGAGCTGAGCTGAGCTGAGTGTATTAAGGTCCTTGACTACCCTCTAGTGTTCACAGTGAGATATTGCAACAATGCATTTGCACCAGGATAATCATTCTTGTAACAGTGTGTACAAATAATTATTGGTGCAGTTATTACAAATAACAACTGTAGTATCAGTAGTGGTCGCAATTATATTCAAATAAAATGTTTTGATGACTGCTGCTTTCTGGTGTGAAGACCAGTCCACCTGCTAGACATACCCGCTTTATGGCAGACATAAAACTCCTGGTGAATACTTGCAAAATAAAGTAAAAAAACAAAAACGAGCAATCAGACGTGAGCTAGCAGGAATGATTATGGAAAGATTTTGTTAGGTGTTGTGGCTCCACATGGCGAGAGAGAACACTTTGAGGGAGGGTGCTGTGCAGAGATTTTTGCTCCTGCTAAAACACAGCGATAGCCAAGCAGGAGCCTGTAAAAATGCAACATTAACAAGCCTGGATCACCGTCTCTCACTCTCATAAAAGGAAGGGCGCTGTTTATCAAGGCTGCAGCTGTGAAATGGAAGCACCAAGCAGATTTGCTCACTGTGCTCAGCGGTGTAAATCACTCTAGGTTTCTGCGCATCCACTTCAGTCATTATATTATAGCATATTCATGTATCACGTGTATTGCCATATACTTGAATTCAAGGGCAGATGTAATATTTCATGCACACATAGCTTGTCTGCTCTTTTACAGGGATTATTTCCCCTGGATGCGCACCAGAGAAGCCTGGGCTTTCTTAACTCTGTTGAGATGGTTGGTGGAAATATTACACTTCAATTGATCCTCTTATATTCCAACATGCAAAATTTATTCCATCCCGTCAGAGCAGGGCCAGCTGACCAGTTTGTCTTTCTTAGCCAAACAACTTTAACTATGTGTTCAATAAAAGTGAGGGAAAAAAACTGACACAAAATAACTCACATGATAACAATTAGGTATGTATTTTTCTGACATTAGATCTGATTTATATTGATGAACTTTTTAAGCACAGTAATGCAGTGCCTGTTAGCACCACAGTAATGAACGACAAGTTAAGTCCCAGGAAACCTTGGATAGTTTAGGAAAAATTCATAGTCCTATTTACATGGAAAGTTAGGAAAAGAAAAAGTATTGATCTATCTGGATTTGCATGTGTAATTGGTCAAAGAGAAAACAACAAAACGTTTGTCTTGATTGTAGTTCATAAATAAATTCATTCACATGTGGTTTAGTTCGTGGATAGTTGTTAGCTAACATTAACTAAACTGATAAACTGCAGACTTTATTTTTCTTCAGGCAATTTTGGCAGTTACAAAACAGCCTCAGATGCATTACCACCAATCTGGATTGGAGTAGGGCTGACCCTGATTTGCATGAAGCCTGAGAAAACCAAGACCAAGTTTAATTCCTTGTTTGAGCCATGAAGAGGGAAAATATCTACCAACTTGCATGAAAAAAAAAAGGAAAAATGTATATTATTCTGCATGCTCCCTGTTGAGGCCTCGGCTGCCAGGTTGGGAACAACTGAAACTAAATGACAGGAAACTGAGGCCCAAACACATGAGATTACCTAAATTTGTACCTGAGTCAACCATGAGCTAAAGTCCCCAGATTCCAGTTTTTATATTGTTAAGAACTGTATTACATGACTTTGTTTTTCAATTTTTTTTTTTTTCAAACCTGCACATATCAAATTACAAGTTGTTTTTCCATACTTAATTTTGTTTTCGGTGCTTGTAGTCAGTAGGAAAAAACACATACCAGTTTTTCTTTAACTATCCACTTCTTTTCCTGATTAAAAGATTACATAACAGTTGAAAACTTTGACATGTTTGTGGTTTATATTATAACCTCACGTCAAAAGTGTCTTGTTCTTGTTTGTTCGAGTCCCACTCTTTGTGTGTGTGTGTGTGTGTGTGTGTGTGTGTGTGTGTGTGTGTGCGTCTAATCCCCTCACTGTGACTCTCACATGATGAAAAAAATCCCACTTCTCACAGGAGCCTGGGGCTGAACACTGTATGGTTACTCCACCTCAGCTCACATGCTCCTCTGTTCGTGCCGTAACAAATGTTCCCCCTGTGCTACATGTTAGCTTCGGTCACTCTGGAAAGCTAAAAGCACAGGGAGGATCGTCTCCCAGTGAGCTGACAACATGAGGAGATACATGGGGATAAAAAGGATTCGTTTGCCGTGGCTGAGGAGGGACAATACGCAGAGTGAGTCCACTCCACTCATATCAAAGGTAAGGTTTCACTTTTGAACTTCTGTTTTGTTGTACTTTTTGAATATGGTGTACCTCTTAGCTCTATAAAACTATGGTATTTAGTTGCATTCCTGTGTGTCCAAAGGCAGGCTCTGCAAAAGAGGAAGGTGAGGAGCTTGGCCATGTCACCACTGAATTTCTCCAAACAGGGACAAACAATGGACAGGACCTCAACACCCCTGTATACACAAGGATCCAACCCCATTACAGTTATTCTTTGATGGACTATTTCCTAAAATATTTCCTGTTCCTATGCAATCTGGTGTTCACAGTTCTGGGCCTGGTGGTCCTTGGTCTGGGGATGTGGGGCCTCATCACCAAAGAGTCATTTGCTCAGGAGAAGATCGGCAGCATCGGCACTGACCCCATGCTGATACTTGTGACTCTGGGCTTGCTCTTGACTATGCTCTGCCTGTCAGGCTGCGTGGGCGCCGTAAGAGAGAACTGCTGCTTACTGAAGCTGTTCTCTGCCGCGGTGCTGATGCTCATCACGGCCCAGGTGCTGGCCGCCATTATGGCCTACAGTCTGCAAGACCAGATCGGAGGCTACCTCCGCTCAGGGATGTTAGTTGCCATGGTGCATTACCAGGATGATCTGGATCTGAGGTTCATTACGGACGAGATTCAGTCAAATCTGCAGTGCTGTGGGGCAGACAACTACCGTGACTGGGAGGTCAACATGTGAGTAGAGTGTGACGAACTTGGATGTGTTTCTATAAAAGACTTACTAGTCATCATAAAGAAATGTCTTGAGCAAATTTGCTGCTCAGTGTTTTATTTTTTTCCCCTCTTTCCTCAGATATTATAACTGCTCAGCTCCAGGAGTGCTGGCCTGTGGTGTCCCTGCGACATGCTGTGTGGACCCTTTGGAGAACGGCACGGTGTGGAACTCTCAGTGTGGTGTAGGAGCCCAGCAGCTCGACGAGTTTACCGCTCAGAGTGTGATATTCCTGGGTGGCTGTCTGGGGGGAATCTCCCGCTGGATTGAGCAGCACGAGGGCCTGATAGGGACAGTTGGCATCGTTGCAGTGGGGGTCCAGATTCTGACTCTGTTTATCACTACACGACTACTGGAAAGCATCCAGTGGCATAAAGTTTATATATGACATGGGGAGATGAATACAAGTAATGAGTGATGACTGCTTTTTTCGATTCTGTTTGTCACACAATCAAATTGCTAGTTGCAAAGACTCAGATTACTGTGCCTGTTTTGCAAAAGGAAGAGAAAAACAATTAGTAATTTCCAACTTAAAATGTCAAGGTGGCAGAACAACGACCATGAATCAACATGCAAAAATCCGTGTTTTGATTCAAAGGCGGAGACATTTAATGTTTCAAAGCACAAGATCGAGGCCTTGTCTAACTCTAAATCTACAGTATGAGCTGTAAAAAATCTTCACTTCTCCTGGACAACATGTTACATATCTTTTTACCGTGATGAATAAGAACTCATAATCAGACACAATTTCCAAAATTACTGATTTGAAAATATAGGTAGCAGCTTGACAGCAGATTTTGTTACCTGTCCCCCTGTTTCCAATCTTTATGCTATAAACTAAGCTATGCTAACCGGCTGCTGGTTTCAGCTTTCTACTTATTGTACAGATATGTGAGCAGAATAAATGTTTTTAACAATTTAACTCTGCAAAAACGTGAATAAGTAAATTTCACAAAACTATCATTTGAACTATTGTCAAAATGCAAAGAAACATTGTCACTTTTTTTTTTTAATTGACCCTATGCGCTGTTCGGATTATTTTGTGGTTCACACATGCTACTCTTCTTTTAAAAAAGGGACAAATTAAAACATTATAATGGAAATTATATAATGTTTCAAACATAGTAGCATGGTTTGATATGGCACTATTCAAAGAGGAAAAGAAAGAAGAAGAAGAAAATAGTTTGTTAAAAAATAATACCAAGCTTTATTCTGAGTTTGATTAAAGATAATAAATATGAAGCTGACAGTTGTGAAGGAACCCTGTCTTTAATGCCAGTAACCAAGTCTTTAGTTACAGCTCCTACTTCAACCTCAATGACATAAGACACATTCAGCATCAGTGGGTCATGCATGTTAAAATGGCCGCTTGAGACTCCTATGAAAATAGATTTAACGTATAAAAACAACTCGTACAGAGAACAGCATCCACAATATGTAGAGATATATTTCACATGCTATATCTTTAGTGTGTGGTTTACCATTGAAACAAAGCCAATACTGATGATCCAGATTGTTAGGAGTTGGTAGATGAAATTCCAAACTTGCCAACATCGCCAGTTCCCTTTGGTGAATATAAAAAGAATTTCACAGTGACAACACTCAGATGATACCATACTGAGCCAGTTCATGTAGCTCTAGATGGCTGTAAGCTTCCCATGGGCAGATTACAGTGATGTCTAAAAAAAAAAGAAAGAGCAAATTGTGAGTGACAAAGTGTGTGTATGTTTTAGTGTTGTGATGGCCTAACTACGCCAACCCTCCTTACCAGTGCCAAGACCTTCCATTCCTGGGATCTCCTCTCCGAAGCTGAGAAAGAAAAACAAATCGCAAGCTTTATTGAGGGGAAACTGTGGTTTATTTTAAACATGTTTTGAAGACAAATTCTCTAGATGACACAAAAATGTAAGTACCTACCCAATGACACCCCTCTTAGGAGGCTTGCTCTTGAACTGGCGGCTGTTCCTCTGTTTGAACCTGGGCGCGCCCTTGCGTGGGGACCCAGGACCGGTGGCTCTGATGGGAGCTTTGCTGCCAGTCTTCGCTTCAGGTTTGGCCACGTCCAAATTCATATTTCTTTTGTTTGAGCTACAATGGGACAGTCAATGGCCAAAAATTGCATTCAAGTCCATATCAATAATGATCAATTTCATTTTCCACTACTTTTCATTTTGATATTACACAATACAAAATATGGCATCATTTTGCAGTTACAAAGACTTCTAAATAACTGAATATCTGAAGAAATACATATATACAGATAATGACGGCTCCTGTAATCTCATGCTCACATTACTAATCAACCCTCCACAATGCCACTAATCTTCACAGCGTCTCCATAATCAGATTATTGTGAGGACATGCTGAATAGGCTTGTGGTCCTACCCTGACAATAGCTCATAAATTACACAATCAATTTGTCTGCAAGTGAGAGGAGTTTTGAAAGGAAACGTCACAAAACTGCAACATAATTAAAAGGAAAACGTGTATCCGGGTGTAGAAATGAAATAACCAGTAATGTAATCATAGGTAAATTCAAAGCAGATAGATTTTACTAAATACTTTGGTGTGAATAATTTAAATACATGTAGACTATAAATTGTGTTGTTCAATACTCTAACTCACTGTTACCACTCTCTTATTGTTACAAAAATACACACAGTGACCACTGTATTAGGTACACCTGCACAATCTAATGCAATTCAATACAACAGCTTTACCATAAATCCTTCCTTTACAAAGTTTACAATGTTCAGTTTTTTGTTGACAGTGTTGGAAATATGTAAACGTGTATATTCAATTTAATGTTCTGTATTGGGGTCATAGTTGAAGGTGTATTGTACTGGAATACATTAGTTTTTTTTAGTCCATCTTATTCACATAAATGGATATATAACTGAAAGTAATGCAGTCCAGTATAACACTATATGTATAACATATAATTGAATTAACGCCTCTATGACAGTGTCAAAAAACTGAACATTATAGGCATCATAAAAGTAGAATTAATGGAAGAACGTTTGTATTGAATTCATGTTTATTAATGATAATGTTTTAACATGTAAATTACCTTTTTTTCATTTAATAAATTGATACTCAAATTTGAAAAAAAGACAAAAAAAAAATCCTGATAATTTTCAAATAGCAAGCAATGTTCTCATAACATTATTAATATTAAAATCACAACTTAAATTGAAAGTACAGAAAAACCGCACAATAGAACGTGAGATAACTTGTCATATATGACATAAAAATATTAGTATTTAGATGATAAGTTGATAATGTGTCCAAAAAGCTCATATGCACAACCTTGCTACAAATACTCACCACCCGTGTTGCTGTATATGTCAGCTGGTAGTGTTGTAGAGTTCCAGGCTGCTGTTACATGACAGTTGTGTTGTGAAACCCTCTTATACTCCTCAGACTCTGAGAAGATTATGACGCTACCAGCCAATAAACTGCAGGGCCCTCATCACACACAGGTCTTTAACATTGTATATTGACCAGTACATTGATTAGAGATTGGCTGACAAGCAGTGGAGTCCCATGATCCTCAGCATCTCCCCACCACCTGCAATATTATGCAATATCTACAGCTGAGAACATACTAGCATGAATAGAGGCAGCGTTCTCCTTTCATCAGCAGTCTCTCAGATTGAGGCTCACATGTCTGTTGTAATCCCCCCCTACCTTCCACACACATAAACACACACCTTATTCATTCATCTGATGGGTTACTACAGCTTCTCTCTGTAAGCTACATACTTCATGCACAAACACATGGACACACTCTAGTTTCATGTGATTTATTTACTTACTGTCTCTCTCAAAGACACAGATTTAGCAAATATTCTTTAAACAATCACAAACACCTGTGTCAGGCTCAGAGGATGCCTTGGATATATATATATATATATATATATATATATATATATATATATATATATATATATATATATATATATATATATATATATATAAAAATTCATTCATTCATTGTTAAGTTTATAAAATGTAAAAATATTGAAAATGTCCAGCACAAGTATTGAGACAAAAAAAAGTGATGTGGTGGAATATAAACTTATTGCTACTCAAATACTGTACTTAGTTGCTGAACTATAGTTGCTAGTTACTTTGCCGATTAAACATATTACATATAGGCTACTTAACATATCTACTTATTGGATGAAATGCTGCTCTCTTTTTAATGCATCAGAAATAATGATCTATAAATGTGATATATATGATATTCAATGCTCTCAAAAGAACCATTCTGCATAATAAGTGGGCTGCTTGCAATTTAGTTACATTTTGATGATGATACTTAGTGGTACTTCTGAATTTTTCATTGCAGTGATGTTTACTGAAGTAAATGATCTGAGTACTTCTTCCACCATACCATACAATATATTATCATTTTCATTCATCATATCATTTAGTACCAAGTTTTATATTTCAAATATGATTCTCACCCTTCGTCGAATATCTGTTTTAATTTGGCATCTAAACGAACCAGCAACTTCGGCTTGTTTTGAGCTGAGGGACGGTGTGGATCGCACATATCCTATACCCCAGTTTTACAGAACAAAACTGAACAATGCTCATTTATTTTAAATAAATTAGTGGAAAACTGTCAAAATAAGAATGCGAACCATATAAATAACATCACAAGCAACTGAATAGTTAGTACCTTAACAATAGCTATGTCTACTGACAATCAATAATAACACACATCTGGATAGTCAAATGAAGTACACTACCATCTAGCGGTGGCCAATCAGGACGTCCTTTACAGCAAAGATCGTTTGCTTTTTATGTATATCACTCTGATATAGATTTATTCCACTTTTCAGGAACCGGGTGTGATTCATATGGTGTTGTTATCCATTCTTTACTTAATTTACCTAAATAAATTATACGTAGGGCACTTCAAACAAGATATAACCCAGTATAGGAGAGGAGTAAGGTGCAAGAGCCTCAACATTAGGCAATCAACAACGTTTAATTTGCTTGCTTACAATGCCCGAAAAAAGTGACGGAGTGAGAGCTCTTTACTTCCTCGTTCCTTGACGCCTAAGGTTGAGGTTCATAGGTTAAAGGCTATACACGCTGCTCTACATGTGTTGTTGTTTTGTCATGCATTGGTTGAAATAAAGTGCAGTAACATGGGGAAGAATAAGAAGAACAAAACCAACGAATCAGGAAAACAAGCGAACAAGACCGGTAAACATCCAAGGTAACGTAAGGAAGCTAATGTGTAGACGGGACTGCTGCTAGCTAGCTACAGCAGCTAACCGTTATTAGCTCTGTAAGTTAGTTACGAGCTAGAGTCAACTTGTTAAACTCATTCCTACATTTAAGATAGGGTATGAGCCTGCAATACACTACCTTCAAAAGGTAACGTTTATTTCCATTTTTCCTACATGCTGTATGGATTATAATTTGTCTACATTTCAGTGATACTAAGCTCAAACGAGATGATAAACCCAAGAAAGCCAAACAACAGGACCACCTCAAACACATCCCCTTCAGACTCCGAGAGATAATGAAGAGCAAGGAGAGAATGAAAACGGGACCTTTGGGATCCAAAAAGCTAAAAGAGGGTGGGTAAAAAAATAAATAAAGAAAGAAAAACTTGTTTATACTTTTCAGTCATGAGTTTGTCCTACAGGTAGTGAGGGATTTGTTTTCTGCCTCTTAGCCCCCTCCCCTAAAAGTAAGCCAGAGGAGGATTCCCAGGATGGAGACATACCTGTGCCACATTTCAGGAGGGGAAAGGACGAAAGTGAGAAAGCATACCTGCAGCGCATGGAGAGGGAGACACAACATGTCCTCTTCCTCACCAAGAACCAAGTAGACAGAAAGCCTGAACTGGGTGCAGACAAGGGCAAGTCCGAGAAAAAGAAGGAGTGAGTACATTGAGACTTGTAACCAGCAAAGCAGTTTGATGATAGGTGTTTGTGCAAATATGGCATGTTATTGAAGGCTGGGGCCAACTTAGCTAGCTAATTGCCATCCTTCTGCTTAGATTGGCTAAGGTTTCATACATATAACAGAAGTGCAGCAAATTCGCCATAAGGGACAATGAAGAGATAAAGATATAATCTGTTGTGGTTGTATACACTGCAGCAATTTTTCATCTCTGGTCACAGTTTAAGCCTAAATACAAGAAAAAGTTGCACTATTTATCTTGGAAATGTGCTGGTGAATTAAAAAAAATACTAAACTTCTCTATTTCATAAAATAAATATGTGCAGCCCTAATGTTAGGGCTGCAATTAATTATTATTTTTATTATAGCTTAATCTATTGATCACTTTCTGTTAATCAAATGGTTGTTGTAGCTATAAAATATTACAAGATAAAAAAAATCCATCACAGTTTTCAAAAGGCCAAGTTGAGATCTTATGTTTTGTTTTGTCTTAACCAAGTCAATTGCTTGGCCCAAATGATAACTTTAATATCAAAATAATTAATGATTAATTTGCCAATCAGCTATGCTTTACACACATTTACACATAAAATGCTAAAATCCAACATGTATTTAAATGTCAATGTTAATCACAGAATTATATGATCATTCCTGGGTGATAAATGTCTAATTTATTTATTCTTTACTGTCTTGCTACAGGTATGATAAAGTGAGATTACAGAGGCTACAGCAGAAAAAGTTGAACAGACAAGAGGACATGATGGAAAAAGAGATGTTCGTAGGTAATGAAAGCATGTTTTTCAAGAACAGTTAATCCTGCTGATAAACCCACTGTTCACTACATGCACAGCACCAAACAGCTGACGGACACAGTTAAGGACTAGTTGGTGAATATAGTGGAGCATTTAGTAGCTAAGGTTCTGATATTTCCATCGCTGTTGGTGGAGACCAAAAACAGAGCTGAAAGGAAACTAAATATTGAACTTGGTCTGGTTGACACAAACACAAATCTAAATTAATGTATGTTTACTGTCTGTGTGTTTGATAGATGCATTACTCAGCAATTATTTGCAAAACAATTAATCATAACTACTTTATAAGATGATAATATGTGAAATGTTCTGTTTCCAACTTGTTGTATAATCCAAAGTGGCTAAAAAAGTTAATGAATGCAGCTAAACCTGCCAAAGCTGAGGTAGGTGTGAAGCTTTTTGTATAATTGAATTATGGTTTCTGTTTTGTAGATCATGTTCCCTTTGGGGAAGTTTCAATGGCCCCGCCGTCTTTGAGCACCAAACCCAGGAAAGCTCAGGTCAAATCTCAGGTAACAACGCTGTGGATTTATCATGTTATCTCACCAATCTTTGAATAAGTAATTAACTGTTTTTCTTTCTCTGCCTCCATCGTTCAGAAGGCTTCAAAGGACCTGCTTCTCAACTCTCTCCTAGGCCACACAATGGCCTCCACAGCCAAGCCCTCCATGGCCAGACAGAGAATCATGGAGGAGGAGAGGGAGCGAGCAGTGGAGGCCTATCGTCATCTGAAGAAACAGAAGCAGCAGCAGCACGAAGCCAGGACTGCCAGTCTGAAAAAACTCAAGACCCCTCAGTGATGTCTCGTGTCATTCAACTCAGAGAATTACAATTCCTCAACTACAGTCAGTGTGAAAGATTGCAGTGAAAAGTGATGTTCAGAAACTGAGACAGATCATAAGATAAACATCAGCAGACTGTATGTGTGTTACGTAACTCTGGATCTGATATGCCTGTGGGGGAACCTACCATACTGTAGCTAACTGTCAGGGAAAGGGGCAGACATTTGCATCCACAGACCAAAGATGAGGTAAGTTAAACTACATTCACCTGCCACTTTCATGATCTCATGTTTAGTTCAAAAGAGAACTGGACATTATAATGATAAGTTTAACTCATCACCCCCAACTACCATGAATTACATACAGACAGGTTCCCTGTTGTTGATTTCTCATCCTGTGTAACTGTAACTGTGTTGGATGTTCACTAGCAAATGTTCATTTATATTTACTGTTTTCATTTTTCATTTTTCCATCTTATAAGATAGTAGGTAATTACTATGATATCACAAATGATGTCATAGTAATTACCTACTATCTTACATCACAAATGATGTCATTGACAATAAAACGATCTCATCAAATTATCTGAAGGCAAATATAAACCTCTGATTGGTTTCTATAGGTCCACTAGATGGCAGTCCTCCTGTAGAGAGTTGGTTCCATGGTTGTATAGAGGACTCACAGAATTAACTCACTCACTGAATTATTTTGGACCTTTTTTAATGTAAAAATATATTTTTGGTGGTACACTGTGCCATATTATATATGTTGGTTTATGGCTAGTTTATGTGTGTATTCAATGAGTGGAACTGAGAGCAATTTATTACAGTAAATATAAATAAATAAAGTTAAAACAGTCTAGCCATGAGGTCTATTTGATAACTGTTCTGGAGCTTTTGATCGTATCACATGATCATCATCAGCAAATAGAATTTGTCCATTTGTCGAATTCCCAGAGTACCTAAAAGTGTTTCTCATCCATGTTGGCTTTAAAAACTTGAGGTTCACAGTTAACTTCTGACCCTTGAACCAGCTGCACACAAAACAGCTTCACCACCAGGTCCATTTTGTAGTTGTTCTGGAGCTTTCAGTCATGACATGATCATCTTTGAAGACCACATGACTTGCTCTCTTCGCTTTCACAGCACACTTTGTATTACTTTGCAGTTGAAAGGTGCTACACAAATACACGTGTCTTGCTCTATCTTGCCTGCTGTTTCCAGGGTAAACTCTGAACCTCAACAATAAGAATAATGTAAACGTTTGGGGAGACAAAATGCAAAAACTGGTTATACCTTGTTTCCCTTTGTACCTCTCTGAGAGCCTGAGTCCTGGGATAAATAAATCACATCAGCCTTTTTAAATGGGATATACTTATTAGAGCCTGGCACGGCTATTTACATTTCTAATCCCTAAAAGGTTTACCCTCATGAACAAGGCCTTTGTTTAAATATTGGCCTCTGGGACAAACTGTACAAATTCAGTTCAGTTCAGTGTTGTTTGACAAGTTGATCTTTCAAAGCATCCTAGATCCAAAAGCAAGTATTACAATGTTAATGTTTCTGCAATAGTGATCTGTTGAATAATATCACCAGATGGCATTACCTAGTAATACTAAATGCCTGTTGTCTGGTCTATGGGTTCACAGTCATTTCTGTTTGTTCAGGTTAACCTGTAAAAACCTCAGTCTTTTTTTTTTTTTTCTTTCATCAGTGTTTGTCCTCTGAAGGTTGTCACAGTGACAAGAAAATGCATTAAGTGGGGACAGCTGCTTGTGATTGGTAGTGGTGCCTCCCTCGAGCTGAGCCTAACCACCACTGGTCATGAAACCACCTGTGTCCATGTGCACACGACAGCTATTCGTAGTATCAGGGGACTTGCAGTTGCTGCCTGTCAGAGAAAGATGCTGTTAATGATTTCAGCTTGAGTCACTGATCAGGAATTCATGTGTCTAATACAGTTTAAATAAGGTTTAATGCATTTATATTGTGGGATCCCTTTTCTGCAGAGTGACACCTTACCAGTTGCCCCTCCATGAGATGTATGGGTAACACCCTGCCAAGGCTCCTCTGGGACAGCCTACAGTGCCCATTAATCTAGAGGTCAGTGATGACAGAGTAACTATTGAGTAAAGCTAAGTGAAGAGGCTGTTGTTAGAAATGCTGAGAAAACATAGTATCAAGTGTCTTTGACTACTCTGTTTTGTTTACATTTGGATCCATTTTTCATGTTGACAAGCTGCACTGCCTCTGTGCATGTTTTTTGCATCTCCGTGCACTCGTTTCTACATCTGATACATAGACCTGTGTGCACTGGAGATCAAAGGGTGCAGGCACGAGGCATTACAGAGTAAAATCTGCACATGTGCTGTTGTATAATTCTGATCTGTCTGATTTCCAGTTTGTGAGCAATTTCCTCTTTGAGCAAGCACTCATGGCTGCTGACAGTACAGGATGGTGGGAGTGATTGGGAGCGAGCCTACTCAGCCTGCTGCTAGGCAGCCACAGCTCACTCCGAGGCTCTTAAAGTGCGTGTGTGCGTGCGTGTGTGTGCGTCAAATTATAGTTGAATAACTGTTCCTCTCTGTAGAGAAAAGGAAGAGCTCAGCATAAGCAAAGTAGTTGTCCATGCTAATTTGTCTAAAACTAAGTGTCCCACAGTTATATAACCACAGTAGCATTTTTTAAGACTGTTTCAGCGGTTAAACCACATTCAGTCAGTATGTGGACGAGTGTGTGTAATTGTGCTGATAGTGTGATTATTTGCCATCCACTCGGATTGTTATGTAACAAACTTGCATGCTGTGAAGGCGCCTGGCAGCCTTTTACTGCTGCTACTGTCAGACAATGCAGTTTCTATCACACGCTCCATCAAATCTCATTGTGATGCTCAAAACTCAAAATATTAGTGCATCCACTAGGTTGGACTAAGACTATTACAGCCCTAAAGTCAAATTAGTAAAGCATTATATGGATTTGTTGTTGGATTCTCCTTGGTGTCTGGTAACATTTCCGCATTATCACTCTCAGTGGTACCTAAAACAGTTTCCTGCCTTGTTGAGCAGTATAAACCCTTATCCCCCATTTTGAGAGCCAATCCCTTCACTAGGTAAAGCTTATCAAGCCAAAATATGTAAATAACTGTTCTAGGCAGTGTAGATGGTAATCCTTTTGACACTTCCTCTTTCAGTGTCTGACTCCTGTTTGCTTGTGAGTTGCTACCTGTTACAATCCAATGACCCAACAGCCTCACAGGATTTAAGGAACCTTTTCAGCTTTAATAAATTATCATTTACACCTTTACACAAAATTTCATTTTTTAAATCCGACAATCTACAAAAGCAATCATATGGCTTCAGAGGAAGTCTGAATCTCAACATCATTTCACAAGTGAACAAAGTATGTTATGCAATAGTCGACAGATTAACAAATTACATGCAGCAGAATTATGACAAGACAGAAAAAAATCATATTGGTTTCAATGTAAGCCCAACTTTTAGTCAATTATAGACATTGACTTTACACTGCACACAACTAAGGCTAGTCTGGTTTTAAACACCCCGCACCTGGTCCTTGTCTGCTCTTTCTCCACCAACAACCTATAGTTTTATATGTATCATTGCTTTGGGATTTAGTTAAGTCAAAATGTATAGTTTTTGGTCTTTCTCGTAGCTAGAAGGCAAAGTCATGGCTTTCCCGTAGAGACACGTGTATTAAATTCTTTCTCTTGGATGATTGTCTTTTATAGGAGTCCAGTTAGTGAAGCTACAAGTGAACAAAGCTGGTTAACAGTTGACAGTAGAAGGTTTTAAGCACTAGTTTCCATATAGTGAGAATGGAAATGTAATGGACTAGCTGAGACACAACTTTTCCATATGGAAATCTTCATACTGGCTCTGAAAACATCAGCTGCCCATCTCTAGTCATTGTAACCTTTATTTATGACACTCAACCTTTGTACATACAGAACAGACAAGCAGTGCGTGAACAGAGGAAATAAAGTATAAGGCAAAATTAGGAAGTCTGTAAGAGGAGCTAGGTCATATTACTGCATATTGCTGGAGATTCACCACAGCGTCTTATTATTTGAAGCATTTTCCTAAGGAAGAGAAAGCGGGCTACATTACATTTGCTACTAGGAACTGATGCTAGAACAAACCCCTGGTGGAGATTTATTTCATAGCTGTAACAACCGAGTGTGCAATGTGCTCTCGACAGTCCGCCTGTGTGTCACAATCCTTAGGATGGTAAGGACTCGGACGAAAGAGGCAGCGAGCTGCCGCTTTCTAGATTCAAAGAGGGGGCTGTGGCTCGAGGGATCATAGCATCTTGGTCCATCTGTAGAAACACATCAGGAAGTATTATTTCAGATGTGGTGATGAGGTGGTTACGAATTATGTGGTGTGGTATTACGTATTATGAATGCACTCACCTTTGTCAGACCTTTTGCAATCAGGGCTATTTCAGTGGGCTGGTACACAGCACTTCGTACCTGACCGTTGTAAGCCCCATATGGAGACACTGGCTTTGTGGGCGCTGGTAAAGAAAAGGTGGTGTTTTAAATGGTCTTTGTTCAGTCCATTATATGATACAAATTTTTTGATTTAGATCAGACAAATTCTACATCAAAACGCAGTACAGATGGCGAAAACAGAAACGATACACTTGTATGATATCTGCCACGACTCTGTGGCAACACACAACATTTGTTGCTTATGTAAGTGCACAAGCTGGATATTTTGATTCTTTGAAATAAGAATGCAGTATTTTAAATGTGATTGTGTCATACTCAGACGTACTAGACACTATTTTCCTCTTCATAATTAGTTTCTTTTTGTCATCAAGATCATGCACTTAAACCACGGTAGATAACCCCAATAATCGTCTTAGCGTTGTTCAGGATACACTACTGACACTTGTGCTGAAAATATCCAGAGTAGTACTGATAATGTAACAGTCTAAGACTTCCATGCAAATGTTGTTTACAAATAAATATGTTACATTATTTCAAAACTCTGTAACTGTAGTACAGTGATGTCTGTGTCCAAGTAGGTGAGTGAAGACACTGCCTCATAATACTGGCCAAGGACACAACCTTCAGTAAGTAGATCAGACTTTGTTCCTAAAAAGGAACACGATGCATAAATGGCACAGGAAGAAAACTGTGAGTCCAAATGTGCAAAGCTGATACAATTCTAGTCTGTACTTATTTGTGTTTTTTGATCAATTTGTGAACTGTTTTTTTTTTTTTTTTCAGTTTAGTATACATATTCTAAAAAAAAAAAAAGAAACATATAATAGATTTGACTTTTTATCTGCACCTGGACTAATCATAAAGCTAAAAGGGGTGAACAAATAGTATAAGGCAGTATTCAAAATAACCCTCCTAAAAAAACAACAAAAAAACCCTAAAAAAACAGGCAAGACAGCACATTGTAATTTGCAATTACAATGCATTATTGTCAACACCCTTCCAAGCTGTTTATGTGTGTGAGGGGATATGAACAATGATGATTATGCTGACAAATCATTACACTGAATATTTTTGGCCTGCCTGCAAGTTGTTATTCTCGTGTATTTCATTATTATTCTTGTTGACAAGACCTGGGTTTATACAAACTGACAAATGGCAAATAACAGCAAAACTGTTGCTGCTTTTCACTGTTTTACCAAAAAAAAGACACAGCCAATTATTTCACAATCTGTTCCTTTGGTCTAAGAGGCGACAGCTGATGTAGTAGTGCCAATATTGTCAAAATGAATGCTACCATCGTTGCACTTCTTTATGTCTTCTAACTCTCCTGAGCTTGGTCGAGACTGTTGATTGATTGAAGTGCTTTCCTGTCCCGCTGGTAAATTTTGAATTTGGGTTCTGAGGTTTCAACATCCACCTATACAGTATACAACAGAACTGAGTACATCCGTCGTCAATATCACTAAAATGTTAAGTCATTACAAAACCTGTCAATTTAATACAGTTTGATTTGTTTTTAACCAAAGCCTAAGAAGAAAGAATCCAACTGGTCAATCCTTTCATTCAGTTTTTTGGTCGGCACTGCAAAGTCACTGTGGTGGTCCTGGCCAGGTCCATGCCAAACATGCTGGACCCCGTCTTATCCAAACAAATTTATTTTGGTGTCATCAAACCAAAGAATGTGCTGCCAACATTCATCAGGCTTTCTTTTCATGTCCTTTGGCAAAGTTTAATTTTGCAGGTGTGTGCCATTTTGTGAGCAGTGGTTTATTTATTCTTTTTGCATACCCTCTGTAGAGGCTGACTTATGCAGTGTCCTTCACACCGTCCGATCAGTCACTGAAACACCAGTGTCCACAGATAATTCTTTTGCCAAGTCAGAAACACTCACCTGGCTGTTTTTCAATGCAAATTTGTGTAAACAGAGAGTTGCATGTGGGATCATTTCTCAGGTACAGCCACTTTGCACTCTGCTATTGGTATTATGGCTCTACCTATACCGTCTAACCACCGCTGCATCTTATGTTGGGTAGCTTACTGATGCTCTTGTACCCTACCACATCTTTATGAAGTCTCACAATCTCACAACTTAAATACCACATTTGTAATGAAATTAGTTGCAGTGATCCCAGGTTAACTTACTTTTGTTGGGTTGAGGTTGAATTTCAAGGCCTGTATTTTCAATGTAGTCTATCTAATATGTTTTTTTTTTTTAAATCATACATAAGATCAAACACCTTACACTTAACAGTAATGCAATTATTGAAAGATGATACATTTTTCAAATGTCATTAAACATTTTAGTGATATTTCACAGGGGTGTACTCAGTTCTGTTGTATGCTGTACATACAGTATATGCTATGGTTGAGTACAATAATTACTGTCAGATTAATCATAGACCATAATGTGTCATACTGTACCTGTTGGAGGCTCGTCCATAGAGAAAGCTTTATTCTCCATGTACACGTTCTGATGGGGGGGCTCTGGCTCCTTAAGGATCGTGTCATAAACCAGACTCCTGGCAGGATAGATGTGTTCTCCATCATGGGGTTCTTCCTGGTCTGGGTCCTCCTGGGTCAGGAAGCAGATTTCTGGGATGGTGTAGAGGAAGAGGAACACCCAGGCGTTTGACACCACAGCTACAGCCAGAGTAGGATCATCCCAACTGGGGTTCCCCACCACTCTGTTCCCATAGACGTACATGACAATCCAAGCTACCCAGATAGCCAGGGTGAGGAGCCCCGTGACCAGGATGAAAGCTCCATCTCGGTGCCACTGCTTGTGCTTGTGTGTCAGTGAGGGCACAGCCATCAGCACCACAGCTAGCAGCAGAACCATTACATAGATTAGTGACATCACAAAGTCCTGGTTAGCAATGCTGCAGGACATGTCAGGGACAGTGACAATTCCAGGTGGGCTCCTGACCACAGTAAGGATAAGCCACTCAGTGTTGATGATCACCTCAACCAGCCACAGACCCAGAGCTCCCAGACACAGCATCCAACTCCTGGGCCCCCGGCCTCTCCGCTGCAGCAGGGCGAGCCACAGCCCGTGCATCACCAGGCAGGATAGACAGCCTGAGAACAGAACTCCAAATAGGAACCTGCGTGCAGAACAGCTGGTGGAGTACCGGCCCACGATGAAGGCAAAAGTGAGTCCAAAGAGTCCCAGAGTGAAGACCAGAATGGCCGCCTGCAGGGCCACCATACCCTTTCTCTTCTTGTCCGTCACAAACGGTAAGGAGGCCATGAGGATGACGAAGAGGACAAAGGAAGTCACCACACCAGCAGCAGCAACGGCCTCCACCACGACCCCCCACACTTTAGTCAGGTCACACAGGTTGTAATATATGGAGCTGATGCTGTAACCACATCCATTTGGAGCACTGGTCGTCTCCATGGCTTCACTGAAGATTCTGCTTGTCTTGTTATCCTGAAAACCTGCCACAAAAAACAACTTGATTGTTTAAGCTTGAGTTCAAAGAGGGTTTATTATTTGCATCCTTAATTATAAGCTTAGCCAAGCAAACAAACTACAGACTTTGCATACAGCTGCAAATAAATTTGTTTCTCTGGGTTATTATTGTGTCACGGCACACCAAACAAACTGTATCATCTGCATCCTGCCAAGTGGAGTTTAATAATGTAAGTGATCTCAGTTGTGTGAAGTCTCTCTGTGATAATTAAATAGATCCATTGAAGTTACTGAAGAATCCAGGAATTACAACACATTGTCTCCCCTGCCTTTAATTATCACGCTGCTGTGAATTTTAATCACAGATCAGACACAGCCTAGCTATGCTACACAATCTAATTTACTGAGGCTTCATTTTTAACATTTTACCATGAGACATAATGAGGATTCCCCCCACCTAGCATCCCTGCCCCAGCCTACTGGTGTCATTCAGTGGTCAAACAGTTACAGTTAAAAGTAAGATTGTTTTTTAACTTTAAATCCAATAGCTTCACATTGTCAGCAACATCCAAACAACTACAGTCATCAGTATAGCATTCAATGATCGAGGGACATTGTCAGTCAAGAGTAAACTACGTATCACAAATTTGGTCATTTACACGTTTTGCTGTAAACTTGAATACTGTATTACAACCCACATTTGTTTATCTGTAATAAAGCTAAAGACAGAACTTTTTAGTTGTTGTTCAAGAAACATTTTGGATCTACGTGGTTTCCACAGGACAGCGAATAGTAAGTGTACAGCAAATTTAGTATGGCAGTAGGCTAAAATCATCATGATGAGAGATATTACAGTAAATGAACGGCCAAAGCTATGAATGTAATGACAGAAGTAGCATTACATTAGTTAACAGTAAGTAGGCCCGAGTGATTTTCCGTCAGGGACGTCTTACCTGGACCGAAAGGAAGAGCAGCTCCAACAGGTGACTCAGGTGGATGAACCCCGGTGAGAATAGACGGTCACTGAATAATGAAACTTCCCTGGCCCGAAGTAGTTGCTTTGTCTTGAGTCTGTTTAAGTTCCTGGTAGATTATTCGACCAATTTCTGTGCATTCATATATCCACTTAATAGAGCCTCTTCCACCCCCCACCCCCCCGTCCCTGTTCAATCATGAACAGTCCTCCATCCGCCCACTCCTTCTCCGTTGTTATTGAACCATGTTATCATCGACTCACCGACAGTCGCATCAAACTAGTTGCTCTCTGCAGTTATTATTCCTCAGCTCAAACCGCTCTCCCTGTGTCTCTATCCAGCCTCTGTCCAAGTGTTTGCGGCTTTGCATATTCTGTGAGATTAGCACCCAGCCTATTTATTTGTTTTAGGCAGCTTACATCCAAACAAAGGCGCCACTCAACCTCTAACGTGATATTTCCACTTGTTAATGGAGTGCGTGAGCAACTACATATCTGAGCTGTGAACTGTTCGACACGCAGAGACTTTGATTTCAAACGCACTGATGGTTGATGATTAATGGCTTTCACAGGTCTAGTGATTGGATCAGTTTTGTGATTAGTCTTTACAGGTGATTTCTTGTGAAATGATCAGCTGCTGCACACACAGCAGCTTACTTTTTGACTTGGCCTACTTTAAGTTCTACTGAAGAAAATGACCTGTATACATTTGTTATAAGTCAAGTCTGATCTATGCCAAAGAGTAAGTCTTTTAAGAATGAAATTAACACCTGTTAAAAATGAATGAGTACGAATATGACATTATTTTCTCTTCTAAGTGAATGGTCATCATCAGAGGTGAGACTGTGTGTCCAGTTTGCAGAGCCACCTGGTGGAAAATATTATTATAGTAGAGACTCCTGCCCCCCCCCCTTCCCCCAGTGAAACACAATCAAATCAGATTACACAACAAAATAGATCTTGTTATTGATCTGTTGTAGGCCGTGCCACTTAACAACCATTTGATAAATAAGAACATTGACTGATGCCATTGATTTTAAGCTTTTAGCAGAAAGTTATGCTCACCGCAATAAAACGTTTACACATCTGAAATTTGCTAAATGCCGGGCTGCATATAAAGATGAAACGTTCCATTGTTGGGATTGAAAGTAAAAGATTGCTTCTGCTTTGTTTTTTTTTAAAACGATATTTTCTTTTGTGTTTGCAGTATTTGCTGGTTGGAGATGTGACATGTTAGACTAGAATATAGTATAAGAGCAGAGTTTTGTCTCTAAAGACAAACCAGAGTGTTCTTGAGATATATTTTCTCGTTTTGCCATAAGTCACAAAACTTACTCTCTCTCTTTTACTCCAGATAGTTGTAAAACCTGTAGTTTATATTAGAAAAAAGACTGTGCCACAAAAGAGGGAGTAAAGCAGCAAATACAATTGCCAGAATGAATGTCAGATCCTTAGAAATAACTGTGAGACATGATAGCAGAATACAACATCTCTACATATTTCATGATATTCAGTTTTTTTTGTTATTCTTACTCTTTTAACACTAACATTTATATATTTACATGTATTCGGCTTCTTTTGTCATGTTTTTGGAGATCTGGTTATCTAGTGCAGTCCCTCTGGGTTCAGCACGAGAATAAGGTCATCTAGGACGCCTTGCTGAAACTAATTCTGGCACGCAGCCTGTACTAAACGTACTGTTTATACTGTGTGATGGAGCCCCCTGTGGTGCATCGATCCCTCAATGGATCTTGTCCTGAGGGGTGCTCTCACAACCCCAGCAACTCATCAATCCACCCCTATGCATTGTGGTCCTGTTAGCAGATTCTTAATAAGACCTGATCTCAAAGGAGAAAGCAATGTGACCTTAATGAAGGACATGCCCTTTTCAGATGCACATGTGAAAAAAAGGGGGGCTTTGGGCTTATTCTAATCCTAATTCTGTAGCTACACAACAGTTGTCTGAATCATGTTTTAGTACACAGCTACACTTTGAGCTAATAAACCAATTGCCAAATATATAAAGAATACAATTCTTATTGCATTATTATTTCATGAATTGCATTCATAAAGATTAATTTCATTCATTCTGTGTTCAGTTTCAGAAAATAAAACAGATAGAAGGTGCCACCACATCTGATCCACGGTGCCTTGTCCATGTTGTCTCGTCCAGGTTGTTGCAGCATGCTTCATTAATGCACCTCAGCACCGCTCTCTTCTGAGAACCTGTCAGGTTATTCATAGCAGTGGCTCAGGTTGGGGTCTTGCAGGAAGGAAGGATGTGTCGTCTCCGGCATTTTCACGGCAGCCAGGCAGCTCCTCAGGGCTTCACCACAACCCAATTCCCTCTGAGATGATGTCTCTTCTTGTCTGTCCCATACTGAGCACGGTGGAATTGGAGCTATTTTAAACACATTTATCACATTACAGCGTGTTAGTACTTTTGTGACTGGACTAATGGCCTGGGCAGATGCATAGATTTTTTTTATTAATATCACATCCATATCTAGCTTATTTTTTGAGAAATTTTTAACAGGTATCTCAGTATTGACTGACCCATCTCTGACTAAAAGATCAATGTTGGCTGAGTGATAAATAAAGGGTAATTTAAGTGGAACTGTAAAAGTCTCTTTGAGGACTGAGGTCATGACCACAGTCATAGCTGCCATTTCACCTCTCTTGGAGCCTAGTTAGTGCAAGTTATTCTAGGATACATGTTATGTGGCTCTTGAGCTCACTTTGAGTCATTATAGCATTTCATATTGATTATCATAGCTCTGAGGTTGGTATGTCCCCTGCCAGCAGCAGCAGCCATTAACTCCATATCATGCTGGAACCTAACTGCTCGCACATACATGGCATCTGAAAATAGTTTTCCCTGCACTTCATGATGCACTGAGAAATGTTACAAAATCTTTTTTTAAATTTTTACACAAACAACTAAAAATACATGTATTTCAATCTCAGTAAACTAGACAATACAAAAACCTGATTGGCAGTTGAATTTGATAAACAAAGCTTTCCTTAAATTGATGAGCAGACCCAGCACCAATGAAATTATCCTCCCATTACTTAGATTAACATGCCATCAGAGAAATAATTACCATCAGCTGAAAAACTGCCCTGTAAATGGATTATGAAATTTGATTGACTGCAGTTGGTCATACAAATTAGAACCCCAATTACCTTTGGCAGATTGTCTCAGTGGCAACCTACTCTAATTGATTGACTAATTAAATGGCACTGACTGTACTTAATGTGGATATCACATACAAAATTTTGCAGGTCAGAGATGTTGCATTCTGAATTCCATTAACACGTGAAACTGTGTTAATATTGATTGTTAATAGTACCTAACCCCTCTGACTTTTAAATGTAAAAAAAAAGGAAAAAATGTTGAGTCCTTGGCTGGCCCCTGGTGCCGCTGATCAATGCCATGCAACATCCAAAAGGGAGAAATTCAAAATCAAAGCTGTCGCTATAGCAACGCCCCTGCCAGATTCCACCAATCAATGGAGTCCGTGGGGTTGCGAGATGCGCCAGGGAAAGGCCAGCGTCCTACATAAAGAGTGCGGGACAGGGAGCCGGGCGGCACACACGGGGCAACACACCTTTCTGCACACACACGACAAAGGCAGCAGCAAGCAGCAAGAAGAAGGGTCAGGGAAGAGTGGCACAGAGGAAAGGAAGAGAGGCAGGGAATAACTGAGAAGATATGGTGCGCTCATGTGAACAAGGGATCCCTGCCTGGGTCTTTGTGGGCACCCTGCTCTTCCACTCTGTCACAGTTAGAGGAGGTAAGATAACAAAATAGCATCACTAGTTTGCTTGATTGTTAACCTTTAAAGAGTCATCTCATTTTTGCATCTTTTTGGGGTCTTTTTTGTTAATATCCTTCACTGTGAGTAGAAGCTGTATTGTTCTATTTCAGCCCAGCTTCCCTCATACTGTCAGTGGGTAGTAGAGCACAGCATGAATGTGTGGCTCGTGCCCAGCCTCAGGGCAGGGGATGGGTATTTATCTATTCTACTCATCCTGTCCTCATCTATCTGTCTGCTGGGTGCAGGGAAAGACAGGCAAGTGCATTTGCTGCCTGGCTTTGTGCCGGCTCAGTAATATAGTACAGCATACAAGCACTGAGGGAAAGCTTTTTTTACTACTTAAAAAAGATCTGACTTTGACCAGGGCTGCTCAAGGCCACATTCCTTTGCTGTCAGAGTAGATATCATTTGAAATTCCTCCTGAGCACAGACTCATCTAATTTGGGGACTGTCTATAAAATGTTTTATTTAATGTTTTCAGCTTTTCTCAGCTTGAATGGAAGGGACACTGAATCATTTTTTATTCATAACTTTTTACATCTACTTTGAATTGAATCTGTGAGATTTAAAAAAAAAAATTTCTTACAGAATCGGAAAACTGTAAATCATGTAACAGGGAGTTTATACTGTTCCCAAGTTATAATGAATTTGGTGATATTTCAATTGGCTACATTGTGCCAGAATCATTTGTCAATACACACCTCCACACACTCCATCATGCTCAGCTGGCTCAGGGTGCTGGCTGTCTAATTGGAAATAGGTTACTTTGAAGTGGGGGCACTTGATTGTGGTGGAGAAATGAAGACTGTGAGGCATCTCAGGGAGCCAAGTGTGTTCCCCCTGTGTCTCATTAAACCCCCAGTAACAGGCCAACAAAGCTGCTGATGACTGTGGCAGCGCAGAATGGATACAGCAGCTTGTCATGCTGAGTCTTTCATGTGTGATTCTTCAGTAAGTGCCACTTGTACTTACGCTCAAGAGGGCCCATAGAAGCAGCCATCTGCAGCGACACTGCAAACTCAGGATTCTTTTCTGAGCACCTGGTATCGATGGTTTTCTGAGTCAGCCACCTGGCTTGTTGCTCACTTTCTCTGTTAATTAAAACCAAAAAAAGAGAAGGATGTGCAGGTCTGCTTTTTCCGTGGCACATTTTATCAGTTGTGGTTCAGTCGAAGGGTTAGGGGGTGCTTTTTCCAGTTCCCTTCCGTGTCAAATCTGATTTCAGTTGTAGAACAATTGCACATGAATTATGCTGTGAAATCTTAGACAGCAGAGTCGGGTTGATGCAAATTATAGCGCTGAAAATAGAAACGACTTCTAAAAAAGCTGATACTGTAGCTAATTACAAGTGCAGGAGAACAAGAGAAATGCATTCTGCATGCAAATAGTGATGATAGTGTTTCTGTCAGGTGTTGCTTTTGTCCACAGTATTGCTCTTTCCACAGCTGCCCTGAAGCAGGAGGTAGCATTGGACAATGGGGCCACGGTTCTGAATCACTCCATGAGTTTGGTGCAGCGCATGGAGACCCTGCTGACCATGGGGAACGGCAGTGATGTCACTCTCCGGGTGCAGACCATCAACACGGATGAGGTGAAGGTGATCCAGGCCCACAGCCTGGTTCTCAGCCTGCAGAGCGACGTGTTTGAGGAACTGCTGCTCACCCGCAATAACAGCGCTGTGGTTTTGAGGGAGACGCCCGACTGTGCAGCTGTCTTTGACAAGTTTGTCAGGTGAGGGTGACTCATGATGAGTTCATCAGATTTAATTAAACAAAACCATTCAAGAAACTATGGAGGTGATGCCTTTGTATTTTCCACAGGCATAAAGTTACAGAACTTTACCCACCATTTTATTTCTCTCCTTTCTATTTGGAGAAGTGAGATGCTCCATCTTGTGAAATATTCTAAAATTACGCCTGTTGTTTGAGGCTCACAGTCAAATATCAGCCAGTGTGGGTTTTTTTCAGTGACTCAGATGTGAGGAGAGAACACAGCTTCAAAATAGTATGCCTCCCGGAAAAACTGTGTTCCTTTTATCTGTGTTTTTCAGGTTTTTTTAGATGACTGTTACAGGTTTTTTCTCTTGCAGGTATCTGTATTGCGGTGACATCTCAGTGCGGCTAGATCAGGCCATTTCTCTGCATAAGCTGGCCAGCAAGTATCATGTGTGGGGCTTGCAACAGGGTCTGACCCAATATATGACCCTGCATCTGTCTAGTGATTCCCCCACGGGGCATGTGGTTGGTTGGTACAACTATGCACTACAAATTGGGGACATGGCCCTGCGGGACAGCTGCCTGCAGTACCTGTCCTGGAACCTGTCTTCTGTGCTGCAGAGCGGAGAATGGGGCTCCATCAGTGAAGACCTACTCCTCTCCTTGCTCCAGCGCTCTGACCTCATTCTGCAGACTGAGCTGGAGCTGTACGAGGCCCTGGAGGCCTGGATTAGCCAGAACCAGCCTGTCAGTGCGACAGTGGAGAGCGCCCTAAGGGCTGTTCGATACGGCATGATCCCCCCTCAGCACCTCTTCCGTCTTCAGAAGCAATCCGCCCTCATGCTGAAATATTACGAGTCTATCCGTGATCTCCTCTATCTAGCATTCCAATTTCACTCTGCCTCACCTATCCAGCTGGCCAAGTACTTTGATGTCAACTGCAGTATTTTCACTCCCCGTAACTACCTGTCCTCCTCCTGGGGTTCCCCTTGGGTCATCAATAACCCCACCCGTGATGACCGCAGTTTCAGTTTCCAGACCCAGCTCGGGCCTAGTGGCCATGATTCCAGCAAGCGAGTGACATGGAATGCCCTGTTCTCCCCTCGCTGGCTCCCACTCAGTGCCAGGTCAACCTATACTGAGCTGGGTGCAATGCAGCCCACCCGCACAGATGGAGGTCGACCTCGCATTATTGTAACTCCGGCCACTTCTAGTCCAGACTTTGCAGGTGTGAGTTTCCAGAAGACGGTGATTGTAATGGCAAAACAGCAAGGAAAAGTGGTGGTTCGCCACGTCTACAATTTCCACCAAAGCACAGAGGAGGCTGGAGATTTCCTGGTGGATGCTGACCTGCAGCGCCGTGCATCAGAATACCTCATTGACAGCTCCCTCTATCTGCACATTGTAATAAAACCTCTCTACCATACCCTCCTTGTCGCTAGGAAGTGAAGGCAGGAATTTGGTGTGACCTCACCATCAGTTATCCACCGTCCGTCCATACAATCACATGCTCATATTCCAAAGCACACTCATATCACAGCATATGTTTATGTGTCAGATCCGTGACATCTCCATTGTTATTTAGATTGTACATTTTGTTGTCTTCCAGCTAATTAGCAAGGAGGTGTCTGGTACAATAAAGGACTTACAATTCAACAGCTCAGTGGTGGTTATAGCATCAATGATGGTGGGTTTTCCAGTATTTCATGCATAGTAAGAAAAAAAAAAACATTTTACTGTACTGTATTTATTCAGATATTTTATCGTCCGACTGTTTGTTCCTTGAATGTATTAAATCTATGTGATGGTTAAAGTTGTTTGCATAGTTACTATAGAAGTTTTGTTTTAAAATAAATTGTTATTGCTATTAATTTTATGCATTTTACCATTCAACGGTCAAATATAAATTTTTTGGTTCATGGCTCTTATAGCCTTTTACATATACTTATATACCTGTTTGCTGTTTACATTCCAAAATGTGTAAATGAAGGTGCAATCCCATTCTCATTGTTCCTTTGTATAATGTAGTTGACATTGTTTGTCTTTTTCTTCCTAACTGGTACACAGGCATTTCATCCATATTTTAAAGCAGCTACACCTGTATGTATTTTCATCCTGAAACAAAAAAAATAATAAAAGACAATAATATACACATTCTTCTGGGGTGGTCTGTGACTGTCATTGATGCAAAATTAATGTATGCTCTTTATTTTGTCTAATGTTTGTTATTAGTTCAATAATTGTTGGAAATAACCTCGCTTTGTTTACATAAAAAAGTGCCCACACAATGCAAACTACACATCCCATGATGCTTAACGCGAGTCAGGAAGTACGTCATCACGTCGTTGGAACCTTCAGCTGTCAGACTTTGGCCACCCTAAAAGTACAGGTTTTGTTAGCAAACTAACTCGAACTGTACAAGCAGCGCTGACTTTATTTAAAGTTGTGCATTCATCTGCTGATCGATCTTTGAACGCGCGAGCTGGCGATTGAAACACTGGGATTGCACGAAGACGAGCCATCTTGTTTTAATCGCTGCTAGTTTTTGCACGACAAGCCAGCGATCCTGAGCGGGTGTAAGGGTAGATGCAGGGAGGGAGGGAGTAAAAAAAGGCAAAAGTCTTTGTGCTTCCCTTCCCCCTCATCAAAGCAAAGGGGAAATGTCTCTGTCTAAAGGAGGTAAGTGATTTTTTTTTTCTCTGCTCTTTTTCTTTTTTTTTAACTGCCGTGCATACATTTTAAATATCGAGGTGCAGTTTGCGTGGAAGTAGTTTAGCTAGCTGTGTTTGAAAAATGTAACCTTGCCAGGTGGAAGGCTGCATGTATGAGAGGAGGAAAAAAGAAGCTAGCCAACATGTCTTTTCTGCTTTCTATCAACATGCGAAGTCTCTAGACATGTAGAGGTATTGAGGTATTCACCATAGACCTGCTGGTAGCGTGATTTTTATTCTTAATGTTTTAGCTAAACGGTTTGCTCGCATCGCTTCGTCTAAGTTCCCGTGTGGTGGTTAGCTAACACTGTTTTCACGACAATAAAGGACTTTTGCCAAGATGTAATTATCAAGCAACTTGCCCCCTGAGCTGGAAATGTCCGCGCTGAGATTAGTTTCTGCCTTTCGGTAAATTGAAGCACCCTGGGACCACAGGTGTTTGTGTTTTTCGGCCTCATGACTCATCGATTGCATTGGGTCCTTTTTGGTTTGGCCAGTGTGAGTGTGTTAGCGCAAAAAAATATTTTTAGCGCCGCGTCCATGAAAATGCCCCCCCCCCCCCCCCCCGTGGTGGAAATTCCTTCATTTTTAAAACAGGCGGTGATGCCATGGAACCAGGGCGCTATCACACACTTGGCTTCCGCTTGTCACTCAGTGAGACCGTGCTGTGCAATTACTGTACTCTGCTGAATAAAACACACACCTTGGAAAAATCAAGGTCCTTCCCCTGCGTCACACACACAGAGCATGATGATGATGTCAATTTACATTTCAAGTTCACCGCTTGTGCTGTTACACAATCATACTAGCGTTACCATGGTCGGGAGTACACACTGTTTTTGAGAGGGCTGTGTAGATTGGCTGGGTGCTACTCAGGCAATCACAGCCTTTGGCCTACCATGGCATGTTTTGACTTGCAGCACCAATACCTTGTGCAGGCTCTCTTTGTTGACACTTCACTGTCTGCAAGCAGACACTCCATAGCTGCTACACAGGTTCTGTGCTGTTATTATTATTTTTATTATTGTGTGCACCAAAACAGGCCTTAAGTGTCTTTGTTAAAAGTGCCCTTTTTTCTGGCCTCTACAAGGAGTCGTTGTGCCTTCTCTAGTCAAGAGTGGAGCAGACCTAAATACGTTGCAGTGCTGTTCATGGTACTGCTGAGGCATGTTTGCAGATTGGGTTCTCCCTAACAGCACTGATAGGGTGGTGTGGAAGATAATCTGTGCATGAGTCATCATTGTCTGTATCTGGACCCACTCTGAGGCCAGAGCTTCCTGATGGTGACCTGCCCAACAGCTATTGACGCTTTGATCTCATGCACAATCCAGAAATTCTTGTTCACATTACGTATCTATTACTGCACTGTGGATATTTTTTCCACTGAACATCTTTGGTTTTTCTAAGAATTGCTGCATTTCCTGTGAAAGTGCGCCAATTCACTGTTAACACAGCATCAGCAAAATACTCATCTGATTACGATACCATGATCAGTACTCAAAATGAAAAAATGCTTAAGGCTCATAAACCTCTTCCCATGTGAGGGGGGAAAAAAAAGTCTGCAAGGTGAAGATGTTTCATAAAATTGCATAATGCAACTTGTGCCATATTTGGATACAAGACTCTCAGATCCTTTCTGAGAAAATGGTATCTGTGTACATGTATTCTTCCTGTGCTGCCTCGATATACTTTAACTGCAGCTGTGGCTGATGTCATGGCACTATTGTTTGCTATTAGGCTTATTTTGAGGACCAGGCAGGTCCTACAGCAGTAAGCTGCAGTGACGCTGGCCTTAGTTGGCCCGAACGAGGACAGTGAGCAGCAAGTTGGTCAAATGAAGTGACATCATATTTCCCAAAGGGTCCTGACAGTTGTTGTGTTTTCAGTGGATGCGTCCAGTCTGGCTGGGCATGAGTCATATCCCACCCCATAGCCCTGGCCACAGGGTCACTGCACACACCACACACTGGCTCCCCAAACAGGACTGCTTCCTGAGTGGGGTGTTATAGTATTTCAAGTCATTAATACTTCACAGCAACACTTCTAGTAGTAACTCAGACTTGAATATAATTTGCAGTCTGCAGTTTCTCTGCAGCAGGGAAGGATTCTAAAATATGTCCAGCAGCTTGAACAAAACAAATTGTGTTAGATGTTTGGCATGTCAGATGCTTCTGCACTGCACCACAGCATTCATGTCCTACTCCAGTTTTGTGCCTTGTTCTTATTTGTCAGGTCATCAGAAGGTTTTGAGTGCTCATACTTCATCCCACACCGAGGAAACGCAAAATCTATTTTTGACCCAGCGTGTGTGAGTAAATCACACTTCAATCTCTCCCTACCACGTGAAACTATCGTAGTCTGTCCAGACACTGTAGGCCTATTTTAGGGCTGCAGCACAAAATGGACTTGTCTGACGTTTCAGTTGTAGGCCATAGAATCTAAAATTTTAGTAAATCTTCACTTCCCTTCCAGCTTGATCTAGCGAAGGAGGGGTTTACCCAGTCGTACTTCCTCTCGGCTGGAGTGGTGTGACTCACTCATTGGTAAATACAACCCCACAGAAATACTGTCAGCTAAAAATCTTACCAACCGTTGCTACCTTTTGCCAGTTTTATAAAGAGCTGTTGCATTTGTTTTAAAGTGAAAGTGCCTTGCCTGTGCATGAAACCAGTTTCTCTGAACTGGGGTAGAATCATTGCACTGCCTGGTGCGACCCTGTATGCAGCAAGAACAGGAAATAACCTAAACCGTTTCTTGTCATATCCCAGTGGGCAAAAAGCTGGCCAAATCTGAGCACACACGGATAGAGGTCAAGAAAAGTGTTCGGTCTTTCCTGTCGACCTTGCAACAAGAGCCAACATGCTGAACACAAGTGTCCGTGTCAAGAGGAGTTGAACTGTTTTTCCTGTGTTGTTGCTCGTAAGCCTGGTAGCTGTGTCATTCTGGCAGAGGCTTGCAGCCGCTTGTGGGAAGTCCCAAAGGCTGCTGGTAAACGGTGTTTATGAATGGACTGCTGTCACTGATTTAACAGTTTACAGCAACATATACCAGATATTAAAAAAAAAAAAATGTAACAGATCCTAACCTGTGACAAAACATAAAAACGCATTTATAGAGGATTTGTTAACAGTAAGGGAAAAGAAATCATGACAGGAAGGAAGGCCTGATTCCATTGCCACCACCCCCCCCCCCTTTTTTTCTAAGCATTTGAGTCATCATACCAATGTCGATTAGTCATTGAGTCCACCTTCTCTCATTTGCAGGGCCTCAGCTTTGAGTACACCTAATCTCCAGTTAGATAACAGATCATTTACTGTGGTTTGTGTCAGTGGCAAATGCAAATTGATTGTAACCTTGAAAAGACTCCGAACTACCCAAATATAATAAAATCTATCAATAGGCCAATATGGATGTATGAGCATGTACTGTACATGAGCATGTACAGTTGTCACTGTAAGTGGTCTGAATCAGAACATGGGATCTCTGTTGTTGCGAGCCTTTGTTTTCAACTCAGAGTAATGTGGCAAATCGGATGATAAGAGTCTGGCAAGGTGAAGTCCATTTACCTTAGTCCCTCAAAACAAAACACTGCCAGTGACACTGGCTTGTGGTTGCTGCTAAATAACAGCTTTATTGATCACTGTAGATCAGTCAGCTGATCTGATCTGAGATGGTAATGATTTTCGAAATTCTTGTCTCTAAAGGGAAGAAGAAGAACCCCGGGCTGAAGCTGGCGAAAGAAGTGTTTGCGCAGCCCCCACCAGCAGCAGCAGCGTAAGGCTCCTTTTTACTATGGGATAGTGACAGCAGCCACAAAATTAGAGCCTGACTGGTACATTGGCTGGGTCAATATAAGCCTATGTTAGCTTATATCAGATACATTGATGTTGGTGAACATGTTGACCAACAAGGAACAATAAATTGCAATACAGAAACATGAATATCTGAACTCTTGAATATTGGTATCAGTCTCAAAATTATAATATAATAGCTCAAAAAAATCAGTTGAGCAATGATAGTTTTCCTTCGTGGAGACATGAAATACTAGACATACTAGTTGACAATTACATGAGGCTTGCATTATATTTTCAAGTAAGCACAGTCTTTGCACTCCATTTACAGCCCCTCTGCCTGGTGCAGTTGTTAATTACAAGCTGCAGAGTTACAGGGTTCAGAGAGAGTGAGCGCTTGCATGGATCACTTGTATTTATTATTAGTTTTAGAACTAACTTTAAATAATGTTTATTGCACATGAATCTCATAAATTACTCAAATAAAAATGCACAATTTCTCTTAGCGTATGAATATACCATTACTGAGTATTGTGGCATCAAAATTGACCGCATACTGTTGTTATTATCACACAGTTTAATTGTTGCTCTCTCTCTCTCTGCAGGCCCCCTCGAGATCTTGACTCTAAAGCTTGTGTCACAATTGGAGATCAGGTAAAGCTGGCTCTCTATTCCTGTGAGACACGCTGTTGATTTTATTTATTTTTTAAATTTTTTGCTGAGTTGAATACATACATTAATGTGACATCTACCGCCTATCTCCAGAATTTTGTGGTGAAGGCAGATGACTTGGAGCAGATTGCAGAGCTGGGGAGGGGAGCATATGGAGTGGTGGACAAGATGAAACATGTGCCCAGTGGTGTTATCATGGCTGTCAAGGTAGGCTGGGAGGCTGCTACTCGGGTTACCTGGTTTGGCATCTGTGTAAATGCACCATGCTTTTAAAATAGACACCATGACTCATAGATGTATTCAACATATGAGCTCAACTTGTAAACATTAGGATCAGATCTGTCAGATCTGTGACATGATGTATTGAGGTGTGTGTGGGGCACTGCGCACCATTTGATGCAAGCCATCTACCCTGTGATGAAGCTGACAGCCCACCTGTGATGTTTGTGTCCCTAGAGGATTCGTGCCACGGTCAACAGTCTGGAGCAGAAGAGGCTTCTGATGGACCTGGACATTTCTATGAGGACAGTGGACTGCTTCTTCACTGTGACTTTCTATGGCGCCCTCTTCAGAGAGGTGAAGCCACTGTTCAAATCTTAAATCATAAATCATTTGTGACTACTGTGGCCACCTGCCATCATCTTGATTCTCACCCTCTCTTTTTCAGGGGGACGTTTGGATCTGTATGGAGCTGATGGACACGTCTCTGGATAAGTTCTATAAGAAGGTTATTGATAAAGGCAAAACCATTCCTGAGGACATCTTGGGAAAGATCACAGTAGCAGTAAGTCCTATCCCATATTTTACTTGAAGTCTCACAATAAACAAATTTTAAAGTATTTCTTTAAAATGGTAAATATCAACCTTATCACTACTATTATTAAAAAAAAAAACAAAAAAAAAACCAGCTATTTATTTTGTTTGTTTTTTTTGTTTTTTTTCACACACATAGTCAAACCCTTTGATGCTGTTGAAGTGGTGACTGCATGTTTGTTGCCTCATGAAAATGAACGAGACCCAACCAATGATAGAAATTATATAAAACAATCACTAATGTGCATGTAAAATACTAATTTCTCATCTACACCCCTGGTTCTTCTGGATTTCTTTTCTTTTTTTCTGAAGAATTCTTTGTTTTCCTTAATTTTCTCTTTTTACTCCACAGATTGTCAAGGCATTAGAGCATCTGCACAGTAACTTGTCAGTGATACACAGAGGTAAGCAGGTCAAATCATCAGTGTGTACAGTTTTCAGTTTTCCCATTGATGTTTTCATTGTTGGTTTTGTATCTTCTCTCATCATTCTCCCATCAATGTCCCTCTCCAGATGTGAAGCCCTCCAATGTTCTGATCAACACTCAGGGCCAAGTGAAAATGTGTGACTTCGGCATCAGTGGCCACCTGGTGGACTCCGTGGCCAAAACAATGGATGCAGGCTGCAAGCCCTACATGGCGGTGAGTGGGGGACTGGGGAAGATCAGGGAAGAGATTCCTGGTACCGGGTAGCTAAGATTAAGGAAAGGATTCTCTAGAAATTTACTGAATAACTATAACACACAAAGAGGCCTGGCCAAAATCAATGTCTGAGGTTTTTGAAAACACTCATCAGCTGGAGTAAAGCCAGAAATCCACAGGCCAGGAGCTCCTTAATGGTTCTGAAATCTGGACCCCAGTCTGATGGTACTCAGGCCTCTACTGTCCAAACCCGTAAACTCGCAAATATCTTGCCTGGAATGAAGGCTCACAAAATGAGTGCATTATTTTAATCCCTCCACGAAAAACATATTGTATCTGTTTGTCCTTAACCCAGTTACACTTATTCTCATCTTTAAATGGCATTTTAATTATTTGGTGAGTTTCAGTTAAGTCTGAAATTAACAGTGCTTTTATCACTTTCTGTTTATTAGTATAAGTCTTTTTTCCTATTATGTCAAAGAATAAATAAGACTTGTTAAAAAAAACTAATTTCTACAGGTACAGTATAATTGTAGTTTTTTTTTTTTTTTTTATTGATGAGATTATTTTTTTGATAGTGTTGGTATTTATCTATTGATAATTTCCATTTCAGCCTGAGCGGATCAACCCTGACCTCAATCAGAAAGGCTACAGTGTCAAATCAGACATATGGAGTCTCGGTATCACGATGGTGAGTAAGGCTGGATTATGGAAATTTTGGCTTTGACTTTGTGATACTAGATGAAATAGTTCTGCTGTGCACATTTAATGCCAGTGTTGATATAGTTTTCAGTGAATTAATTGCCACAGCAATACATGTTATTGCTGCCCTTCTCCTGGCTATAACTGTACTTTAATCTGTTTTTAGATGTGGATCAAAAACATGGTTTACAACCATGTTTTGTCTGCTGGATAATAAATGCTTTGCGTATTCACTGTGTTGCAAGCTATGAACTTATTTCACATATGACTAACACTGGTGGCAAACACCGAAATGAAAATGTTAGCTTAGTGTTATGTAACCACTCCGGAACCAATTAGTTCATAAATTATTAAATGATGATAATGAAATGCTTTTATTTACACAGCAGTGTTCTTGACAAAATTGCATAGCTCATTGTAAAGAATAACATACAGACATTCAAACCTAATTTAGGTCAAAGATAAAAAAGCTTCTTTCACTCACCCCTCTCTCTGCTCTGGCGTTGACCATTTTCTTAAATGGTTAATTGCCATATTTACTAAACGAGGTCAAAAGAGATTTCATAACGCATATCTCAGCATTCTAAACACAACTCAGCACCAATGCTGAGTCATGGTGACCCTTGAAAATTTTGATACCTATGCCATGTCAGTGTCACACCCTCAGTAGTTCGTGCTGTCCTCACTTAATAAATTACACGGCTTACGGACTAAACTGACGGATCCTCTGTTTATTTATTTTTACTTTGAATTGACAAAGGAGCTTCTATTGTGTTTTATTTATTGAATTTGACACTAGTTGTTTAAGGAAGGTATAAATCTGAAAAACTTTCCTTAAAATCTATATGTTAAAACATATATTAACTTATTGAAATTGTCCAAACACTGTTGCATTAAATTATATACATTATATACTGTAAATATCCATAAAATGTTCAATAGTACAAAATCATACTGCCGATTTTTATATGTAGATAGTCTGAAATGTGTAAAATAGTTGCAGCTGAAAGGCAGTTATGCTCACCTAGGGTTTGCAAATGTTGCAGTGAACTATTACCAAAATCAAACATGCATCACATGAAACATTTGCCTTAACACTTATGATTGTGGTTAAATCGGCCTTCCTCTGTCTCCCAGATTGAGCTGGCCATTTTGAAATTCCCTTACGACTCATGGGGCACCCCGTTCCAGCAGCTCAAACAGGTGGTGGATGAGCCATCTCCACAGTTGCCTGCCGACCGTTTTTCCCCAGACTTTGTAGATTTCATCTCCCAGTGGTAAGCCTCCTCACATGCAATGACAACAATGTTGTGCTCACTGTGCTGTTTGAAAAAAGAAAAGTAGCCCAGCAGGGGTCAGCGTTAGCTCGTGTTTTTACTAAGAGTGGCATGAGTACAGTGACTGGAGTTCTAACTTGATTTCTCTTCTGCTGTTTTTCTCACTTTTGAATTCATCTCTTGTTTTTACAGTTTAAGAAAGAAGCCAAATGAGAGACCAGCTTATACAGAATTAATGGTTAGTAGTTTTTACATTTAATTTCTCTCATCCCAAAATACCAACATGTATTATTATGCTACTTTGTCACCGTTACCATCCCCGCTATAATGTTCAGTGTGCTCTGGTTCTTGCTTTTGTCCACGAGAGGCCAGGCTTACCCAATTAACCCACTATGACTATGGTGTGTATTTTTCACAAGTAAATAACAACACAGGAGTCAGTTAAATATTTTTTTTCATGGTTCAAGAACATATTTCTAACTGTGTTTTTCCTTGTTTTGATGCAGAAACATCCGTTTTTCACCCTGCATGACTCCAAAGAGACAGACGTGGCCAGTTTTGTCAAGGTCATCCTGGATGACTGATGGGCTCCCTCCAGGCTCCACCCCATGAGGGTAGGCGGGACCTCTCAGCAAAGGAACCAATGGCCTACCTTTTTTTTTTGTTGTTTTTTTGTTTTTGTTTTTTTAAACTCACTGGAATGACAGACTGTCATGCACCCACACACAACAGGGGGGTGACCCAAAGACTGACAGCAGCCCAGCAGCACTGGTGTGGGAGAGTGGTGGTAATATGAACTTGTACGGCCAACTGGAGAGGTTTAATTCACTCCTCCAAGCTTCCTGTGTGCGCAGTTATCCAACATGATGAATATGAACTGAACCTGATTTGTTGTTTTTGTCTTGTTCTTCTTTTGTTTTTTGCCCCCACTGCCCCTCGTATCTCTCCTTTTCAGAATGGACAGAACCAGCCATTACTACTTTGTGACACATATTGTATGAATCATTTGAATTTCATCTGCAAAACCAAACAGTTAATGTGTATGTTGTTGCATATTGAAAGCTATATTTGCATAAGCGTTTGTATGTTTTCTCATTATACAGAGTTTTGATACTGTATATCGTTGAAAAGTGTGAATTTTACCGGACTAGGGCCTTGTTTGTCAGACAGACCTGGTTCCGCCCTGAGGTGATTGGTCAGTGCAGGGGCTGCAGTTGTCATGGGCCGGGCCGTGGGAGGCTCCAGGGCTGAGACAAAACATGTAAGAAATGTCAAAGGTCACATTCTGGGCAAGAGGAGTTGCAAGTCATTCCTAGATCGCTCGGCGGTGCGAGGCAGGAATGTAAGGCGTCCCATATCATTGGTGATCTGAGGCATAACCCTCCATGCAGTGACCCCTCCGTGCTCCTCTTCTTTCTTGGGTATTAAAGAGGTTTGCTCCAGTGCTACCATTGTTACTACCTGGAAGTATTCAGGGGTCGCCTAATCAAGCTCACAGCTTTATCTTTTTCTGTGTGCCATTTTTGCAAATCGTTCTCATGAATTACTGCATTAATTGTGTTTTTCTTCATTTTTTGGACTTGTTCTGGCCCGCATTTTGATTTATTTCGGCCACATTTAAGCTTATTCTTCCCTTTGCCGACCTTTCTCAATTCTGGAATCAGCATAGTCTTTTCATAAGAGGCACTTATATTTTCTTTTTCTTTTTCAGAGACCTTATTATGCCTTACACAAACAGTATGGTAGGGAAATAATTTATGTGTTAAAGATGTAAATACTATCTCCTTTTTTAATGTAACATGGCACTGTCCCAACCTGGCAGTGTAGATGAATGGTAGAGTGGTTGGTATTAGTTAGTTTTAATGCAGTGTGACACGCGTACACAAACACTTGTACTCACAGGGCCAGCTGACTGTCGTACACCTATTTTGGACTGATGTGCTGTCAGGCTCCACTGCTCAGGTTTCTGTGCTCTCCTTCATGAGGAGACGGCCCCATTTTTTTTTTTTTTTTTTTTTTTTTTTTTTTTTTACCCCCCCCCTCGAGGTTGTACTCTCCTTGAGTGCTGGAGCGAGAGCCTCTTTTCAGTCCATGGTGGGCAGCCATTATCTATTCTGTCAGACCATACTATGCAGAGCCCCTTGGACTCATAACAAGAGGCCCTTGCCATATGGCAGTTTCCCCACTCCAAGTGTTCAGAGACTGTGATGATGATGATGATGATGATGGTGACGATAGTGATGATAACTGACGTGCCTCTGTTCATGGCTAGCACTCATTGCCTCTCTGGTTTACACTGTAGTGCGACCTTTATCAAAAGTCAGTGAGTTAGGAGTATTTATGATTGTGAATAATAAGGGAAAGCTAGCAACACCACAAAGAAGCTGCTGTTTTTTCTTTTTTTTTTTCCCTTCTTTTTTTTTTTTTTTTCTTTTGTTGGCCTTCTTTGGATGGCCGTTCCCTTGGTGTGTAAAAGTGAGTTTTTACGCTGATCACAATGAGAATGGAACACTTGCTCTACCTCTTACTCCTTCACTCTATTTGCCACCTTTTAATTGGGTGGGACTGACAAACTTGAACTATGGAAAGACAAAAAAATAAAGGCTTTATTGTTCAGTATGTCCATTTATAACCCTCATGTCATGATTCCTGCAGGTTTAGTAAAAAGAAAAAAGTCGTTTGTGTGGGTAATGCACAGAAGATGTACAGTACAATATAGTACTGATTTTTTTTTTATTGTCAAATTGCACGAAAAGATCAAAACCAACAATGAATTGATTTTACTAACAGGTATTGTGTGTATAGCTTCAGACATTAATGAGCCACAATGTCGCACTGGCTGACATACTGTATTTCTTCATTACCATGAACACAGGCACTGTAGTTTTTGTTTGACATTTGCAGTCCTGCTGCTGTCAGTACATATTAGCAGAGCAAAAGTGGTGTTAGGCTACGTTCAGACTGACTTTATCCCTGCTTGAAAAACCACAGCCCCCTCATTCATGTCAGTGGTTTCAGTGCAGCCATCGTCCCTGAATAATGTTTCAATTTTGCCGCAATGACACGGTATTCAGGAAGGCGCTGTGACGGCCAATCAAACACATGCAGGTGCACATTCCTGCACGGGAAAACGTTGTAACCCTAACTCTACAGTTTACCCCGCAATCCTTTCAACCATAGAAGAAGTGGTTGCCACTAGGATAATTGTCTAAAGTCGTAAAATCCTGTCCCTTAAGTTTTATAAACCGCTCTGCAGTGTTTTTGCATCTGATAACCTGTCACACTTATGGCGCTACTTAAACTAGGCGTCTTGGATTGGATCATCTCACTGGTACCTGAACCTACACGGCCCCACCAACACAGCCCCTTGCATTGTTTTAACGCAGGGCTGTTTTAGGCCTGAAGACCTGCTTAATCTGCAGCTGAGCAAATGCACTGTTCACTCCTATGTGAGCACCTTTTTTTTCTAAAAACTGTAATGCCCACTTTTTTTTTCACAACACATTGGTGGTTTTGGTCTTTTCGTGGGATTTTACAATAAGAAAAATGCAGATTAATGCTAACCTTGTTGATTGGTCTCTTTGTGCATACATTTTGATCTATTTGGTGAATTTGCTTTTCAGGCCGCTCCTTAGCCCGCTTAAATCCTACTTCTATGTCACTAACAGTTCCACTTAAGACTCTTTATTCCTGCAACTGCAGACTCTGATCGAGTTGAGAGATACTGGAGCTGACCGATCCAGCTGATAAAACGTCTTTGGGTTTCTACCTGCAGCACCCTCCGACTCTCACCTTTCTGCTCACACACCTGTCAGTAAGACCATGTTTTAGTAGAGCCTACAGCTTCTACAGTTATAAGCCTGAATTCGAGTAATCCCAGCACCTCTCATTCTGTTTGAGACAAAATTGTTGCAAATTAGGATCCATAAGGGTTAAAGGTCTCACAATTTCCACTGCAGGTCATTCCCCAATCCAGTTATTACAATGAATGCGTGCAGTGTGACTTGCCAGAAGTATTACAGTTTCTATTTGTGTAAACACCGTTATGTAAGGACACAGAAGTGAATGCACACTTCTTGGCAAGTCATGATTCCTCTGAATGTGTAATGAATAGAGAGAAGAATCATTTTGATGGCTCTTTCTGAGTGCTTTTTTTTTTTTCTTTTTTGCCGTGAACGTTAACAACAGAGGTTAACAAAAGCTCGCTTTGAGCAGGCTTCTCCACTCTGAGTGTGTCTCTCAAAGACCGATGACTTCATGCCAAGATGAGGAAACACAATGCCAGTCGACTGCAGGCACTGCTGCAGTGTTGTGCAAAAGAGTGGTTTGACAGCCAAACTAAAGAAACACTTTTTAGGAAAGGAGGCCTTTGGTGAGAAATTACATAATGCCGCTCAAAAGATTTTCATGTGAGGAGAAAACAGCCAGCCTTAAGTTGAATTACTGTCCCAGCGCAGTTCAATGTGGACTGTGATGCAGAAGTGAATCACTACCTCTCTCAACAGCAAATGTGCATTTTAGGAACTCAGAGGGGGGGAGGGGGGGGGGCAGCGAAAGTGAATGGTCACTTGTTATGTACAAAATTAATGTTAGACAACACTTAAGAAAAGTGGGAGTACAACCTTGACATACTTATTCTTAAATTGATTATTTCCATTTTATGCTTCTTGTAATACACTATGTTTCAGAGGGAAATGTACTTTTTACTCCTCTACAATTATTTCCTATTCACTTCAAATATTTTCAGCATTACAGATTAAACTACCTATTTTGTACATAATTAGTAATAAATAATAATATAGTAGCATAAGACTCAATTAGTACTTTTCATTTTCATTTTTTGCTCATAATATTTATTCAAGTGACATTATCTGTACAGGACCTTTATTTTATTTTACAGTATTTGAATACTTCCTCCATCACTGCTTAAGAAACATTTCATTTATATGTATATTTAGTCCTTTAGTCTTTTTCTATGATAAAGCTTAAGCTACAGAAAAGAAATGGACAAAATGTGTTTGGCCCTGGTGTGCATGCTATTTTCCTTCATTGCTGTTTGGTCGAGAATCAATACTAATGGCTTTCACAACCATAGACAATCACTCGGAAATGGCTCCGCAAATGAAATCATTTTTTTTAGAAAGTTAACAAAATAGTTAAGAGTGCATGGCTTGATCTCAGGATGTTGCATTTATGTTCAAATTCAGTGTAGAAAAATACATTTAGTGGCTAGAAAATAAGAAGTTTTCTCAAAACTTTAAACCTCTACTCCTCAAACTAGAGCATTTTATAGTCAGTTAGACTTGCTGTTCTGATGCATATTTGTAGAAAGGAGTGATTATATTGATCGACAATCACTTTTTCCCCCAAGAGTGCAGTGTGAGACCAGTAAGGCAGCCGATTCCAGTCAGTGCATACGACAGAGAGATGATACTAACCCACACACTTCAGACTATCTTAGTAGCTTCCATGGTATATTAATCAAGCAGATTCTTCCTGTCTGTTCACCCTTCCTTTCAACCGTTTTTCCTCTTGCAGGTCTCATCCAACAAAACAAGTAGTAGTGATTAAATTCATGCCTATTTTTGCCCGGTGAAGAAAAGTTTGAGAATGTTTGCTGTTGCCCCATGGGACTCTACAGATGGACAGAGGAGTGCCAGACAAGACATAGTAAGTATGTGCGCTCCATTTTAGAATTATTTCCTTAATCTCATGCCAGATCTCACGATCTCCTGACCTGCCTTCATCCTGGAGATGGAAATCCAGTAGCAGGGTTTTGCGTACCACCCAGCATTATCATTAGGGTGCCACACACGTAGTGTTCTATACAATCATCCTTCTGATTACTGTGTTTTGCCAACATATAATAAGTATGCATTGTGATATTGAAATGGACAAATGGGAATTGTGGGTGAACTCAGGACATCAGCACTCCATGAATATGTATCCCCCTGCCCTTCTGTGTCTCTATTCCTTGCCAAGGAAAATGTGGCCGTTACCGTGCCCTTAGATGGCAGATGTACGAACAGCAGATGACGTTGTGTAAGTTTGTCTTCTACAGCCATGACACAGGATGGCCTGTGATGGAAAGTTAGAATGGGGTCCCTTTTCTAAGGAGTGTGTGGAATCAGATCTTCTTAGGCTGCACAACCTTATGTAACATCCTGTACTGTGGATGGGCTCCTGTTGCACCGTGAGTCTGTAGGCCTGAGAGGGGTGGAGGGAGGGGTAGTGAGTGTTTACTTGGATTCGGGCAGACATGACCGGTTGAGTAGTCTCATTAGTAGTGTCTCATCTTTGCACATAACACACAAACATGTATTTTGTATAACCAACACAAGAGAAAATGTTATGTCAGAACCCCCCTCAGAGCACGCTGTCTTTTAGCAGCCATCCTTTCATTTCTGCAAATGGGAAAAGGATGAAATATTTAATGCAATTTAATTAACCTTCTGATTAGGTTTACTTTGTGAAATACATGCAGCACTGCAACAGTTGTTTGCCTATACCTTTAGTGGTTCAACAATTATCAGCAAAGGTATTGTTTATATTTTTGTCTTTGGAGAGAGAGGATCAAGAAAATGTTTATATGGAGTAAAAGTCTGATTGCTTGATATTTGCCAAGAAAGAAAACTTGCCTGTAGAACAAGAACAGAAACAAGAACAAAGTACAGCAATGTTTATGAAATGCAAATAAAAATATGTTTTTATCAAGTAGCATCAGATAAAAAAAAAGTAAAAATATTCAGTATGTTCATTGTTACATTATTATATCTTACACTGTTGGATTATCATTATTATTATTGAAAAAGTAACATGTAAGCTTTAATGTTGCAGCCAGCTGTGGCTCAGCTAGTTTTACTCATTTTACATCCTGTTGGGAAGTTTAATTTACTGTATAACCATGGATTGTATTGTATATGTTTATTATAGCTTTTTAAAATGCTCATTTGTAACATACTGTAACTAGTAACTACACATGATTCATAAGACTTAAAAACAGCTGCCAAATAAATGTAGTGGAGTAAAAAGCACATCTGAAATGTAGCAGGGTAGAAGTATAAAGTAGCATAAAATTAAAAAACTTGAACGAAGTACAAGCAACTCAGAATTGTACTCAAGTAAAATACTTGAGTAAGTGCATTGAGTTTCTTTCTACCGGTGAAGAGTGTGCAAAAGTTTATCGACCCTCAGTAATTTGGGTCATTGCAATGGAGCGGTTCAAATAAGTTCTACAACATAAAGATCAGCTTTAAACAGAAGCATGTTTTAATACAAGCTAGCTACAATGCTAGCGTAACCTAAAGTGTACTTCTGCAATGTTGGATGTAAACTTCCTTCTTTCTATCTAAAGCCTTGAGGGGAGTTCTGTGCTCTCTGGATTCAAAGGATTGGGTGACAAAGCAGACGCTGGTCCATGAATACATCTCCTGCAGAAAGTAAAATGTCTCAGAGGGACTCGTACAGGATGAGGCAATTACATAATTATATTGTGGTTAGATCTTTGGTTATAAAAAAAAAAAGGGCCAGTGGCTTGGGAACGTCGACTGCTGTATTTTTTTCAGCTTCTCAGACTTCTTAACCCAGTTGGCAATGAGGATTACAAATATGATACAGCTCTTACATGGCATCAGACAGCACACAGCACTGGGTCTCGAATGTGAGGCCAAAGCTGGATTAAGCATCGAATAGAAACATGAAAGGGTATCCTGGATCACAAGTGCCACCTGCTTGAGAGGGATTTCTTAACCCTGGTCAGTTGAGAAGACGACTCTAACTGCCTTTTGTAAACAGTTCAAAGTCTCCTGAGCTCACTGGAAATACAGCACTCTAGTATTACACTCTTACAATCCAATCCAGCAATTTAACTTCGCTGGTTTGTGCTTTAAAACAATCCCATTGTGGAAGATTGTTCTTTCATTTCTCTTGTGTTGAAGGTGGTGCCTGGACAGATTTGATAGTTGAGCATGGATTAAATGTCGTGGCAGCGATGGCAAGCATCCATCACAGATCACAATGCCAAAGAGAAGCCTAAGAAAAGATCTGCCCCTGTGACGTTACATATGAGCAGGTTGATGACAAGAGTGCGTGTGTGTGAATAAGCAGATATCACCTTATTAAAGCAAATATTTGACATCGGCGCTCCTCATAAAACACAGGTGATCGCTTATTTAATCAAACTGGCAAAGGTGAGAGATGTTCAGTGTACTCTGTCTTGACACAGGTCCAACTCCTGCAATAGGCAGGGTTTGTAGTCATGTTTCAGCTCTGTTTGTTGTTATTGTGCCAGTGCATGGCTTCAGCAAAAATGAACACATTGCCAAAATAGGTGAGTGAGTAGCAGCAGAAGCTGTTGTACAAGCATTTAAAACCCTGCTGATGTTATGTTTAGTCAAGTGATCAAGTGCTCACTCCTCATGGGAAAAACACACAGCATTAAGCCACCATATACAGTATGGACCATTAATAGACACCATAATTATCAGTAATAGCCAGTAGGATTGCTTCTATGAATAATTACAGTTTCAACACTCACAAGACACTGACGGCTAAACAAGGAGGGCGTGTGTTGTTTACTGCGTGATTCGGAACATTTGGACTATTTTAAAACCCGGGACAGCCAAAGAAGGTGAAATGTAATATCTCTGTATTCACTGCTGCAGAAGAAGTGCTGTGGGCTGATGTCGACGGTTGGAACAGCTGCAGCAGCTAGGCAAGGCAACCCCCCCCCCCCCCAACCATCCAAACCTGGTCACACAAACTCACTGATGACATAATGATGAAAATTTACTTAAGTCAATTTGTTTTTTTTTTGTTTGCACACACACTGGATTCACACCTACTTTATGCCCTAGGGTGTAGTTCTCAGCCAGTCCTAAAGGAGGATTCTTTTTTTTTTTTTTGACCTGACATCTCCCATTTGCCTGATTACATAAATGCGTTTCCGTGTTTCCATTGATGACCTCCAGCATTACTGACAAGCATCTATTGATTTACCAAGATATGCTGCGGTCGGCAACTGTGCAAATGAGCAGAGACACTGCACACCACTCAGACTACTATTCAAACTACTCGAATATTCCCCAACAACATGAATGAATACGCAAAAGTTGTGGGAGCCACAGGCCGTGCTGCGACTGTGGTCCTCTCAGGATGAATTGTAATAACTTTGGTGATCTCCCAACAAGGTCTGGCACCATCATTAAGTCGAAATTTTAATTTGTGCAATGCAACGCCAAATACACAGTTGAAGTCATGACGTCATGTGTAGGCTAGCTTCTGTTCCACTAGCTTCTGTAACCCAGTGCACTCTCTCACTCAGCTTTTCGTTTCATATTCTCAGACGAATCAGCATCCAAAGCACAAGCACTTGCTATAAGAAACTGAAACCTAGACATGTAGCCATACCAAAACATGCAAATAGCAACTTTAAAAGCTTATTAAAGGACCGCTACAGTGGCTGTAGATAATGAGATATTGTTGTACTTCCCTCTTATTTTTGTTTTTATTACTGTTTTTTCATTTCTTATTATTGCAAGTCATCATTTGTAACAAATAGTAAGGCTCCGCTAATGCCACTAGCATTGTCTGCCTGCTGGATAATTATGTTGACATACATTTGTGTCTTCTTTGCATACATACAGTATGTACAAATGAATACAGCCAGGCTAATATGTGGATTAAAGAACTTCTGAGGGAAAAACACACTGTGCTTGGATTTCAGCCATAAAATACTGTAATGGGTCATTGCCTGCAGTTTGTGGACTCGGTATTCAAATTAAAAGACCCTTCCTCAGGACAGATGACATTAAGTCTGAACAATATATTTGTCCAGCCTCTGCGCACCTGTTACTGTTGACACTGGAGTGAGGTCAGCAAAAGATTGTTTTCTTTGTTGCCATCACATGGCCTCTGGTTTCTCATGGTTGGAGGTGAAGCTGGCAGCAGAAGACAACCCGGGCTTTTTTCCTGAAGGAGAGCCGACGCGTTTAGAGACCAGCTGGTCTAATGGAAACATGCTTTTCCCCAGTGACAGTGAGTGTAGAGAGATGCTTCTCATCAAGGCTGCCTAGCTGCAAGTCTGTGCCTGTTAATGCAAAACAACCAGGGCTAAAAAAGAATCAGACCACTGAGACATAATTTTATATATAAACCTCTTCTAGTCTTCTGAGTGATGAAGTCTGATCTGATCACCAAGCGATATCACTCAGGCCTTCTGAGGATATTTATACAGCCACAGCTACCATTCCTTTGCATCATACTGCAGTAAGAGATGCTGATGAAGCGCAGTCAGATCAGATGATCAACTGCTTTTATTCAATGACAGGATGCAAGATCTGTTTTACAGCTTTTAGACATGTTTAAATTGACCAAGTAAGACACAGACATCAGCACCAAAGAGAAGAACTACAAGGACTGTATGTGTAAGTGTCTTAGGCAGACTAGTGTCACAGTGATGGAGGCAGGTGTTACAGTATGTTAAGGATTAAGTTCCAAGCTGGAAAAGTGGATGGTCTTTCTTTCCAGTCGTATGATTCACTTGCAGGAACAGAGCCAGCTGGCAAGTCCTGCTCCAGAGGCCTTTCAAGATTCACTAAAGAGTGATTAGCGTCCATATCCCCCATCATTCCCCATTCATTTTTTTCTTCTTTCAATTAGCAAAGGAAAGTAATCGTCCCTTTCGAATGGGTTGATGTATTGTTCCTGAAATAGACTCGGCCAAGCGTGTTTGACTTTTGTCCAGATTATTTCCAAGTCTGCCAATATTTAAATGACACAAATAATCCTGGCTTCTGGGGAAATGGATGATGTCGTATGTGCTGTGCCTCCTCTTCAAAGTAATCTTTCAAATTGGCAAAACAGTGCTGAGAATCACATGCACATGCACACAGAGTCATATGGTAAAAGCATAGTTTTAACCAAAACTCTGGCCCAAGGCTTCCTGCATTTCACTGTCACTTGTGTAATTCTTCCCATCTTGATATCAGCAACTTGACTTTTAATCGGCAGGTCCTCGTGCTGCTCGACCGGTGTTGTAAGTGACAAGGAAAGTCAAAAGATAAGAACACAACAGTGATTACCTGAGCCTTCAGGTGTAATGCTAAGCCCTCTCTCTGGTGTAGGGATGTTCTTAAGTGGCGTGCCACTCTTCTCCTGTTACCTGTTCCTCTCAGTGGACATGGAAAACTTGCCCTGTTTTCAGTAGAGATGGCTTCCATTACACTTGTGGTTCTTGTACATCCCATTAATTAGACCACGTTGGACACTCGGTCCTTTCTTTGGCATCATGCCAGCGGAGATATTGTGTGCGTGTTCTGTTCCAGAAGTGAACAAACATGTGTCAGTGTTGTGTATTACACTTGTTTTATTATAGCTGCTATTTTAAGGCACTGATTCCGTTGCATATTGCGGAGCCATCTGATTACCTTCCATATGATGATAAGGCTGATAATAATAACATGTAACATACTCTATGTTTGATTTTGATCCCATCATGTCAACTCTTTGCTCTCTATCTCTTTCCCATGGGGAGTTTCTAATCAGAAATCACACGTCATCTCCTGCAGAGCTTTTTCTGCATTGTTTTTCCTTATGGCAGACCTGCTTAAACCAAGCATAAGCCACCTCTGTAATCTCAGGACAGGGGAGAAAATTGTGTTGTGACGTAAGGAATAATCTTCTTGTTGGGAGAAATTGCATTCTGAGCAGACTGAAGAAATCACTTGTTATTTTTAGAATGGAATAGCTGTTTGCTTATTAACATTAAAAATGTAATTAAATAGAAAAATGTGGGGATTTTTTTTTTTTGTGCTTTCTCAACACAACAAGAAAACTTGCACGTTTCACATTTTTTTTATTTGTGATGATTCATTTTGAAATGAAAGTCCCCCATCTTTGTCTGCGTCCTGTTTATGTGGTTTTGAAATCTTGGACCCTATCCCTGCATGTACATTATGAGTGTCGGATAGCTTGACACCATAGGATATTCAGCACCCCTCAACCGGATGTCAGAAAGGCCACTGTCGCAGTAAACACCCACCCCCGAGGTCTGAAGCCAAGGAGATAATCTCACCTAAAAAAGGGAGAAGATGATATCGACCATCTGCTTCATCTGGAGGGGATTTGATTGGCTTGCCGCAGCAGAGCAGCGCAGTGGGGATGATTAGGCCTCCCTGGTGTCCCATTCCACTGGGTGCCAGGCTCAATGTCACCACTGATTGGATCCTCTAATCTTGTTCTGTGTGAATTAATTCTAAAGTGGGGAGGAGGATGATCGCATTCAGTTTGCCTTGTGCCCTGATTGTCTGTGTGTGTGTGTGTGTGTGTGTGTGTGTGTGTGTGTGTGTGTGTGTGTGTGTGTGTGTGTGTGTGTGTGTGTGTGTGTGTGTGTGTGTGACCCTCTACTCCCTCTCTCCCATGATTAACAGGTACAGTATGCGATGGCTATCCTGGCCCCGGAGAGGGATCTGTATCTCTGACACCATTTCTACTTTGACGTCCAGGGTGATCTAAGTTGCAAATGCAACTTCCAGGCTGCATCAGAGATCCAAGCACACGAACCAGGTGCTCAGCGCAGCATTTTATCTGTGGTAACGATATACACTGAACCCCATGGGGAAACGTGTCGATAAATAAGTAATGAGCATTTGATAATGGAAAATTAAGCAAGTCTATTTATCAAAGAAGCACATATGCAAAATCTGACCCTAAAGACTTTTGAGGACGATCAATTTAGACTTGAGTTTTAATGTCAGATTTACTGTCTACCACTTACCTGTATGTTTAACAAGAAAAAAAAAAAACATTTTCAACTGTAAATGCACAAAACATGTAGGTGAGTATCAACAAGCAAATGCATTGTGAATGTTATTGGAGAGTGATGCAGTACGTGGTTGGAGAACCTCACGGGATCTGGTCTTTGTGCATTACTCCGGTGATTTAGCATTGCACTGCCAAAACACTGTTGGACTTGTGAGAGACAAGTTAATATAAGTCCACAGCCACAGTATCAGCTTTGTGAAATTGAAACAATGATGGTGCTCAAAGAAATGTCAGGAGATCCCCAAAGTTATTACAATGAATCCTTTGGAGACCATGAATGAAATATCATGGCAATACATCCAATAGCTGTCAAGATATTCCAGTTAAAACCAGATATGTCAACCTCGTGGTGGCACTAGAAGAAAAGTGATCCTCTGGGAATCATGAATGTCTGATGTTGAGATTTATATGCAGTCATAGTCACAGTTAAAATGTGTAACAGAGATATATCGAGAAGTAAAGATTAAGTCATGAAGGCTGTGCATTTCCCAAATGCCCGTCATGAGCCCCAGTTTCCCCAGAACTAATCAAACATGTCATACTATCATCATCCTTTCTATCTTTGGACACTGAACAAACAGCAAGAGTTTGATTCCAAGTTTCTTTCTCTACGTCTCTCTGTGTCTCTGTCTATCCTCCAGAGGGATCCATGCCGGAGCTGACGTTGCTGGTTGCCCAGACATTGTTATAGTAACCCTGGCCGTGGGCCTTTCTTGGCTCTTTTATGTGCGGAAGCCGCTTCGTCCTGAGGGGGCTGATGTTGCCGCGCATTCAATGGAAAGATGTCAGCTCCATTCACAAAAACAGGATGGTGACATGGAGTGAGAGGTTTGGTTCTTTGAACTTGGAGCAAGCAGCAGGGCAGGGTACAGAATCAGGCTTGTCGTCAAAGTGAATCTCCAGGGAAAGCTGAATATGATACATGATAATTATCACTGCAGTGTCTAAATGCCCATGTATGAATGTGGAGCATGCATAAACTCCTCACCTGAATATATAAACTTAAATATAGAAATCTTTGTGGGAAAATAAGAATACATACTTTGATTACATTACGACCAACACAGTTTGGCTATTTCCCTGACATATAAATAAGCAATACACTGGCTGTGGCAGTTGGTGATCCCCAGTGTATGAACATAGTGGCTGGCTGGCAAGACCAGTCTTGTGGTGACCTTCGTTACTGAAGGGCTGGACACACTTCAGAGGTATCTGTCTCTCCTCAGCTGTCCTTATAAACAAGCCCCTCTCAAGTATCACCCATGTTTTTGAAAGATAAAGTAATTGCAAAGTAATGGCTTTAATAATGACACCAACTGCGTTTAAATTGGTTCCCTATAAGCCTCGCTTTCACTATGCAGCTCTGTCTGCCACCAGGTCCCGAAATCTCCCGGGAAAATGAAGGCTCGATATATTCCCGAGAAGAAGTGCGCCTGCTACTGTGCAACCAAAACAGAAAGAGGATAGAGTTTTCATTTTATCCCCGGTTTAGCAAAAATGTCAGACAGTGGAACAACCAGAGTAATTGTGGGAACTCTATTCAGCAAAAGAACAAGAGCCCCGTTGTCGGAGGAGGCAAAGAAGACAAAGACGGAGAGTGATAGAAACCAAGTTGAGGCGGAGGAAAACCTAGATGGGGAAAGCTTCAGAACTTGAGAGGGTTAAAACCTACTAAAACATACTAGATCAGTAAGTAATAAAACCTAGCAGGAATATTACTCTGCCTTTATCTCAGCACTGAGATCACGGTTTCTAGTTCAATTCCGATGGTTGTTTCTTGCTTTGGACAGTAGCCAGGCTGATAGCAGTAGCCATGTTGCGATCCGGTCCTTGCGACAGCAGCGCCAACAGTAATACCACTTGTTAACACTAGGGTGGGAAGACGAAAAGTTCTGTTTCCACTTAAACTTAAAGAGAGAGACAAGAAGAAGCTCTTCATAGTCGCACTGTGTTGCTGATATGATGCGTCACTTTCAACTCGGCAAGAATAAACGGTTTTAACTGTTATCTGCAGGTGGATCTACATCGCCAGCAGAGCTTGTTACGCTGGAGCCGTGCATCATAAATGGAGGTCACGGAGGCTTTGTTTTCACTGTTGTGGCTCACTCGCAGAGGCACCTCCATTATAGGTAACAAAGCGCGACACCACACACAGCCAAATCCTCTCAATACGAGATGCTATTGGTCAAGAGCCAACAATGAGCATAAAGTAGGTATCGCCTTTGTTTCCTGGCTCTGAATGCGTCTGTCAAGGTTAGAGGAGCCCGAGCCAGAGGGATAAAGGTCAGTGGCATGAATACACAACCACAGTTATTGACGGAGATACAGCGATGTGACTGCAACACTGTAGGTGTATTTTGTCCCAGTGACAATATGCAGAAAACCTAATCTCAGACGATAAAAAACAAACTCGTATATATTTGCATGAAAAGGGAAAGCAAAACAGAAGGCAGAACATAAACTAACAGTGCAGCGATGGACAAACACATAATTGCATGTAAGCAGCGATGTGCCAAGTGCCTTTTTGTTGCTGCTTGTGTGACCAGACACACCCGCCGTGAATAAATATACATATTGTCTTTCAGCAGGCTGGTGGAATGGAAAAAGCCTGAATCCTGTCCAACATATTGTACCTGCTGGATTCTCCTATTCCTCCCCTGAGTGTCATGAGACACTCAGCTGTCAAAGATGGAGCCAAAATGAGTATCAGCAGGTGTGCGTGCGTGGGCATGTCTTTGTGTGCATGTGTAAGGTTATTGTGGTTCAAAAATCTGAAATTAGAATGAAATGTAAGCAGAGGAAAACAAGCAAGCAAAACAGGACAAGAGAAGAGATAATAGACTGTTTGTAAGGAGGCTAAAACTGCAATCAGTGTAGAGATAAAATATTCATGTTACTTTTAGCTGTTCAGTGTCGTGTAGTCAAATAAGTATTTAAATATAAGTGACAGATAAAATGATAACAGACCTCAAAATTAAAACTAGCAAACGCCCATGTGAATAAAAAGAATTAGAATATCCAGGCATGAAGAGAAGAGACAAATCTCTACTGGGGTTTCACTGTCACTATCCAGGAATCCCCCTTTACACATACTACACACACACACACACACACACACACACACACACACACACACACACACACACACACACAGACACATACTGTACTAGCACACACACACAAACACACAGCAGCAGCAGAAGGTTCTGGCAAGTAAAAATAATAATAATCATTATAAATGTTATTTATACTGTAAAACACCTTTCATAACAGAAAATGCAGCTTAAAAGAACAGTTATTAAAATAACACGACAGATAAAGACAGCACATGTCAAACAACAAAAGACAATATGACAACAGCATCCTGAAAAAAATAAAAAGCGAGTCAGTCAAAGTGTGTCAGCTGTTGGCTGTTTGATGAAAAGACATTTGCCTGTGATCTGATACTCCTGTGCTGTTTAACGTTAGCTGTAAAACCTTACCACCTTGAGTGTATTCTGATATGTCAGACACTCCAATCAGGCTTCACCAGCTAATTTTAACGCGCTGAATGTGCCGATTGTACAGAATTATGGAGGATTATAGCAAAAAAGCAGCTTCTTTTAATGTTTTTACATGCAAACACTGATTTTTTTTTTTTATTATTCCCAAAATTCACAATTGCACATGGTATATTTGACTGTATTATGAGCAACTGAACTACTGTGTACTTCACCTGTGTGTGCTTCTTGAAGCGTGTTGGCACACAGCTGCTGTCTTCGGGTTGCATTTCCTCATGCTAATTGGGTTAGCATCTCTGCAGCAGCGGTGTCACATAGAATGAATGGATGGCAACATGATCACCCTCAAAGTTGCAGTTTAAACAGGTCTGTGTCAGCGCTTTTGCCCCCCCCCCCCAGTGCCACAAGTCCTCCTCAGTCAACCCACTACCATCATTGACTGGTCGGCTGAATGAGACAGCAGGTCTCCACTGCACCATCAAACCCACTAAAGGCCTTATGCAATTGTCATCAGAATTATATAATTACCTAATTCAATTGCATTCTAGGAAGTGTTGTGGTGATTTATTTTTTTTAAATTTTATGCCACTTGTGGTGCAAGGCTTTAAATCAGGCTGCAAATGACAATGTGGAAATCAGTAACTAACTCATTCCTAAAATACCTTGGCATTCCCAGACAAGGTGACCTCACTATTAGACCACAGGCTTCAGCAGGCAGTTCATTACCAACATGTTGCATGAGTCATATGTTTGTCAAAAGGTCAAAGCCATCATCAAACACATCCCTTAGACTTGTATTGGCTTTCATCCTCGGAGAAAGGTTTGCAGGTTCTGTCCCACTTCCAGATGCGTTGAGGCAATAAGTTTATTTTGCAAGAGTGGTTACAATTCGTGAACGTCACTGCTACTACAGCTTTATTTTTACCGTCAAGACTACTGCACCACTTTCTCGGAAGTAACAAAAGAACAGAGCAGCTGATCGTAACAGAAGTGTCTGGAAACATCTGTGCGAAACCTCGGTGTGCCTCAGTTCAGCAGTGTACTGAAGTTTGACAACCTGTTTTTATGTTTGACCCAGCAGATAGAGCGTCGTAATCACTTCAGACTCTTTTCATTTTCCCAACATCTGCAAAGGACAATTCACACATTATGTTTTCAAGACAGGATCTCAAATCCAGCTGCTTTTGAATTACTTCTTGATAACCCATGACCTAGATGCCTGAAAATTGCCCTTGACGAACATAGCACACTCTGCTCTTTGACGCATGTTGTTGTCCGACTGCATGGATCTACAGATCTGTTTCTGTAGGCACATATATATGCCAAATATGCACCTGCAAGAGAGGATATTTAAAGGAGTTACCGACAGTTTGTGCAGACTCATGTGTTGCAACAGACCATCTCAGTGAAATGAGATAGGGGTCAATGTCATCAGTCACTCTTGTGTAAAGAAACACAGGTCACTTTCTTTATAATAAAGATGAAACTCATCTTTCTCCCACTTTTTTTTTTTTGTTTAAATCAGATTTACATTATTAATGTTGGTGACGCCTGATGACCTCAGCAGCACTCACAAGACGTGAATTTAGGCCAAACACATACAGTTAAAGCTATTTATAAAGCGACAGGCTGTGGATGTGCCCCATATAAGACCAGAGTCTGATCATTTTTCTGATATAATACCCTGAATAATAAATATGCTCAGGAAAGACTGCACACACTTCCTCCTGGGTGATAAATATGCCTATGATTTTAGCACTCTCTAAAATTATGTGTATAAACTTTCTCTAAGTGACAGTCACTGACATGAACCAGGGGTGTTTCTGAGCTCATGCGAGGGGGTAACAGGAGGACAAATGCTACACTTCCACTGGTCGTATCTTTACTTTTTATCGGTTCACACTGAGGTCTGTAGCATGAAATATGTCCACTACGTCTTATATGTGTATTTTCCAGATAAATCAACTTCTGTGTGTCATCTGCTGCTTTACTCTGCTGGTGAACTGTTTGTTTATATTCACCGATCTAATCTGAAGGTCAGGCTTGTTAATAAGCCAGTTCAGGGGAATTCGCCAGAGAGACGTCATCATCAGCATTGACCAGAGCTCTCTGGCCAACGCTGGCGGTCAATTCCTTTCACACAGTGCATCCAGCACGGACGGAACAGCTACCATCCCTCTCGGTTAAATGTCATCACAGGACTTTAGGTGTGATATTGCTGATATCAAGAGGATTTTTTTTTTTTTTTCGAGCGGGAAGCTGGAATTAAATTATCCAAATGCTTGTAGACTCAGAAGCCATCTAAACACAAAAATAACTTCTTCGGGTTTTAAAATTAAGGCAGTTTGGTGAGAATTAATTGAATTTTTTTTTCTAAATGGAAAATAGACAGTCCCCATTTTCACTCCAAGCCAGAGCTTTGTGGCAGTTTCATTGGCTAATGTGGAAAAAGCCCTGAAGCAGCACCCACTTCCTATGTAGAACCAAATCAAACCGGCTCACTGCCTCCCTGTGGACGTGTCTGATCAATAGACCCTCCGACTACGTCTCATGCTGGCAGAATGCAGCTGCGGATGGAAACTAACTAAATTTGCCATACTGTGTCATACTGCAAACACAGGTTAATCGGTGATACAACAATATTGATCACATCTGTTGCATCTGCTTAATAGTGTTTTTATGCATGTTAATGCTGGATTAGAGGAGCTGGTGGGTTATCACACAGTGCTGGCTGCGTCCTGTCTGGAGTATTGGTTTGTTATGCAATCTGTGCGTGTCCCAGTGGTTTTGTAGACAGATCATCAACAAATACACTGTATCACTTCTAGTGGAAACATCTCTGACAGAAGTGAGAAGACTTAAAACTTCAGGACAGGATTGGAGGTGGTCTGATTGATGCTTTACTCTGTGGCTTCAAGAAATATGATTTTACTAGAATTATATTCCAGCTAAGTCTACATATTTACAGTATCCATCAAGACACTTCATGGTGCAGAATACACTTATTTTCCACAGTTTACTAAAAGAGATTGGGAAAATCACATGAGGTGTTCTTTCCATTGCTGTCATTGAAAATGACTTCCAGCAGAGCCGACTGATATAGCATGGGATCTCTGAGGACTTCCACAGAACTGGAGTGAGTCAGTTTGGTGAATTAAAGTAAATGATGGTGTGAGCAGTGACAGCTAGCAGCCTGGAATTTGGGCCACAGCTCCAAAATTAGAGGAGCAGCATGTGTGTCCACAGCTAAAACAGTCAAACAGGCCTCTGCTCACCAGCTCCAGATGTCACACATTTTGGGTCAAAATGCGAGTTCTTGGAAAATTCGAACACTGTAGATACGTAAACATAGACTGATGGGTAGCCATTGTTAATTAGTTCACACACACACACACAGTATCGTCTGTTGAACCAGATTCGTTGTTTACAATCAATGCATCAACTTGATAATGATTTTGTCAAGTTTTTATTGAAAAAAGAACATAAACAGTTTTCAACAACTGCAATATCAATATACAGTATTTGCATTATAATTTACAAAAGATAAAAAAATCTGTACAGTCTCTAGTTTGTGCAGGAAGGTGGGAAGACCCTGGTAGAAAAATAAAGACCTAAGACAGGAGACGTGTCAATGTGAGAACAGATAAGATGTTTTAATAGATTTCCTTACCAGAGAAGCAGTACAGTGTTCTGGCTTCCACTGACGCTATCCAAGCATGAATGTGTCGCAATTACACCTAGAGTAACAGTTAAAAAAAATAAAATATCAAAGCTCAATCTTTGTGTAAGACTGATGTCAAGTGTGCTATCCCCATTCAGGATTTGTGATTGTAACTGAAGGATCGATCAAGTGATCTGGTCTTTAATAAGACGAAGCAAGGGCCCATTCAGAAATGACAAGTAACTTCACAAGACCCGCAGCGGTGAAGGGAGAGGGTTTACTAAGATGTGTCCAAATTCTGCACAACTGCCATGCCAAGAACACTGATGTTAATATAGAGAGGAGACTACGTCAAAATCAACTCAAATAAATCATTGTTTCAACAGCCAATCACTGTTAGATGAGGAAAAGTTCAGGTTTCAAATCAATGTCAACTAACAGATGAGTTACAGTTGTCTCTTATATATATGTACACATTTGGCTTTGGAGAATAAGCAGTTTCTGCTGTTATGGGGGGAGGATTCTCTGGTGAGGAACAAAGTGCTCTAAAGCTTTGGAAAACACACTGACAAAATCATGCTTGTCTACATCTAAAAATAACATTATAGGCTGTATCTGCAATCTTCAAAATGGATACTTTAAAAGACAAATAATACATTTTGGCTCCTAGATTTCTCTCTAAACATACAATATGTAACTTAGCAGCACGTATCATCAACATTCATAACCTCGAGCTTCCTGTCGCATTCTACCACTGAACTGTATTGCACATTAGAACATGAAGACCTGCAAGAAGTGGCAGTATACTGCGCAGCGAATCACCCGCGAATGCTTCTTCCTGTGACATCTTATGCAGTGTGTGCTCAGTCGAGGCCGAAACCTCCAGAGTGCCTCCTCCGGGACTGAGACTTTTGTTAAGGCACACGTTGCAAAAGATGCTATACTTAGACAAGATGATAGGTTGAGGAGCATAGTGTACTTGTGCTCGTAATCTGTGCAAGACATCGCCTTCCTACCTTGCGCCAAGACCATCACACTGAAGAAGACTAGACATACACTTTGCTAAGAGACCAGCTCGTTAACAAACAGCAGCCTTTTTTCTTTTTTTTTTGTGCAGGTGGTTTAACTCCTCAAAAATGACAATATCCTTTAAGTCAAGATTGTGGAACTTCAAATGATTAAAAATGCAAACGTTTTGGTTGGCATTTAAATATCAAATCACAAGACATCTGGTTTAAGTGAACTTTTTTTAAATATATTCAATTATGTTAGCCAGTCAAAACCTCATGTGACGTTTAGGCCGCAAAAAGAAAACCTATTACACGCAGGATGCTCAATGCAAAATGTGCAAACTGGAAATATACACTTGAATAAATTAAGAAATGTAGTCAACCCAATTGGCTATTCTACTAACATATTTAGTTTAATAAGGGTAGTATGCACAGAAACAGACTGCACAGTGTGTAAGTGAAGGCTTCTAACCCATTTTAGCTTCATGCAACCAGTTAATTTACTACCGCTTTCACCATAAACAATGTTTATATTTCCTTGGTTTCTTGAGTATGAGCTTCTGCATAGAGAATTTCATACTCAAATCACAGTCTTTTCAAATTGTCATGCATTATTGACAACAGCGATCAGGACCACAGTTCAAGCTAACTTTAACATACCCTGTGGTAAGTGTTTAACCCTTCTTTATCCCCACAGTCATATTTCTGATTCAGCAGTCAGAGGTCTTGATTCTAAAGGCAAAGAGTCCAGATTGCATTCAGAGTCTGACACCACATCTGTGTTTGTGTCCTCAAGTGCACCAACCTCAACACCACTCATCTGCCTGTTATCATCCTCCTCGTCAAACTCCTCCTCCATCTCGACTTTTTCGAGAGCCACCTCGTTCTCGTAACAAAAGGAGTTCCTCGAGCTGGAGGCGTTGGACTTCCTCTCAGTGAGTTCCCGGGCACTACAGTGGGGCGTGCTGGGCACCTCGTAGGTGTTGTCAAAGCGAGAGTAGTCCACCTTGTAGAAGTTCTTTTCCTCAAAGAGCACCGGCTCAAAGCGGTGGCCCCACAGAATCTCGCTGGCCACATACGAGCTCCGACACTGCGTGGTCATGGCAGTAGCCTCGACCATGCCCTCCAGAATCACTACGATCTCAAACTCTGCCGTCTCCAACTCCTGTTTGCTCATCTCGTAGAATGGGCTGTCCTCGTCGATCTCATGCACAATGGTAATTGGAGACACCAGGAAGATTCTGTCGATGCCACTATCGAAGCCCACGTCGATGTCGACCTGATCCAGAGGGATGAACTCTCCCTCAGCCGTGGTGCGGGACTTAAGGAGCTGAGCCCTGACGTGAGCCTCCACCAGGTGACTCTTCCTCAGGTTCCCCACGCGCCACATCAGGCACAGTTTACCATCCCTCATAGCCACTGTAGCATAGTGGCTGAACACAAGGGTCTCATTCCTCTTTTTGGGCTTGGCCATCTTGGCCATGACAGCACCAATGATGAAAGCATCAATGATGCAGCCCAAAATGCTCTGGAAGACGACCATGAAAACGGCAACGGGGCACTCCTCTGTCACATAGCGATAACCATAGCCAATTGTGGTTTGGGTCTCCACTGAGAACAAGAAGGCGGCCGTGAAGCTGTCCACATTGGAAACACAAATCTGAGTCTCATTCTCTAAGTCCCCGTAAGAGAGGGCGACTACCCAGAAGACAAAGCCAAAAAACAGCCACGACAGCAGGAAAGAAAGGCAGAATATGAGCAGCATCCAGCGCCAGCGAATGTCCACACAGGTGGTGAAGATATCTGCCAGGTACCGCTGGCCTTTCTCACTCATATTGATAAACTGCACATTGCAGTGACCATCCTTCCTGACGAAGCGGCTCTGATGTTGGTGCTCTGTGTGCACCTTGTTGACATTGCCGTTTCCATAGCCGTTTGGGACGGCAATGGTGGCCAGCTTCATGCCGTCTTCCTCAGAGGACACAATGCTGTAGCGGTGGCTTCGCACACTCCCCATCACTTCCATCTGGGAGGGCTGGGCCGATTCTGCTTTGGAAAACAGTCTAAGTTTTTGGTAGAAGCGTTGGAGAAACAGTTTTGAATGATCCCGGGGACAAACTCAAGCAGAAAATGTGAACAACAGGACTAGATCCTGCAGGGAAAAGGGGAGACTGGACCTGTGCTTCTGCGGGCGTGCTTTGCACCTTTGGTGAGGGCAGGTCACTCCTCTCTGACGGCTGGTTTGGACCTCATCAGTGAAGTGGGCTGTGGAAATTACAGACAGAGAGAAAAACAGTTTTAAAGTAATTGGCAGGAACCAGAGCAAAGATCAGTACGTGTGGGTGTGTGGTTACTTGCTGTCTAAATAATGGATTGTACACTCAAAGTTAACAGCATTCTTCTTGCATACACAAACGGTGTATGCAGTGCAGTCAGAAAGCCCAGGGAATCCATTGTTTGTGCATTATCAGTAGGAGATAAAACATATTATTCAAGCGCTTAGATAGCTGACAAAGTGGGAGAGGATGTTTACCCTGCTTAATGTAAGTATTAATTAGACAGGTCAGTTCCACGGGGAGCTGAGTCAAATTACAGATCAAGTTCGTGTTAATCCTGTGAGCCACTGGAACACAGATACAGTACAAGTATCAGCTCTGTGCAGATACGCAAAAAAGTGAGAAAGCAATGCATAAACGTATGGCATGTTGCATTGAAAACCTGTTGACAATTGAATACAGTTCCTGCTGTGTAAGTGCAGAGTTATAATAACATATGTCTGTGCATGCCCAAAATCTCATTCACAACTACAGCTGACACCACCACACCATGTAACAAGATTAAATGAACCCTGCAGCTTTTCAGAGAGGAAGGGCGACTTTCTCTGAAAGCAACAGTACCCTTGCATCATATGTAATAGAGCAACAAGGACAGTTAAATTAGAAACGCTATTGACTTGGTGGGTGTGTGCGTGTGTGTGTGTGTGTGTGGCTCGAAAGGTCCATTAAAATGCAACACCACAGGCTACAAAAGGCCATGGTCAGCCAGACATGCTCTGCTAGTGCCAAAATAACTCCCCACCTCCACTTTGGAAACTCATCTCATCTGAGTGTCACTATTGTATTAAAGTGAAAGGGCCAAGAAATAAAATACATCAATGGATAAATAAATATAATAAAGTCTAGGAGGCTTTTTCATTTAAATATTCTGAATAAACCTAGCTGCTCATGTTTCTTTCATTTAGTTTTGAAAGCATGACGCAGTCGTCGAAAGGAAACCTTTTTTTTTGTTAACATGGGCGTTTTTGTGTCTGTAGTGCAAGTGATCAAATGTCATGTGGGATAAGATGTGGAGGACGTGGTCCTAAATCCCCCCCCTGCATCATCTTTGCTTTTCACAACTGATGATGTCACTGCTGGGTCGACTACAAATAGCAACCTGTCACGTACACTGTTGGGAATATGGGGGCTCCATTCATTCACAGCTCAAAGCATGCCCAAGGATTTTGTTTAATGGATTTTAGAGATTTATTATGATATTGAAAACACCACATTTATCTCTTAAATGCTACATTTATTACAATTAAACTGCAACACTCACAAATTAGCAACACAGTCTTAGTGAGAAAGACCATTTCAACTTCCTTATCACAAGTAGAATATCCAGTTTACATCATGACGATGCTGGCCGTTCTAGACCTTTTCTTCACCTTTTTTATTTGGCTTACTGTGGCACAGAAACAAGACAGACACCAGACTGCATAAAAGCCGTGAATGCATATAGTCCACATTACGTGACTGAAGAGAGGTAAAGCTCAAGAGGAAAGCTGCACATTCAACAGAAAGACAGCGGAGAGAGCATTTGTCTACTTTGATCTAAAGCAGCACTTAACACTTTACAGTGCATAGAGATTTGGTGAAAATCTCTAACTCGTGGTGTTGCTGCACTGACACTGAGTGCATGCCCTCTCTCTTCCCCTCTGTCACCGTTTACTGGTTTCTTTCCCACCAAGCTTTTTTTCTACATCACTTATTACTGCAGGTTGGTACATGGTGACAGACCAAAGCTTCCAGAGGCTGCACAACCTGTGATTGTTTGTTTTGCATGTGTTCTCAATTAGTGCCAACAGCTGAGGCGGATGGAAACTGGTTACATAAAGCTGCTCTATTTTTTATTACACAAAATCAATAACTATGGCCAATCATTCCACAGATGGTGTCTTTTGTTCTCAGCATTTGTTGTTTTATATTAGTTTATATATTTTTCAGCAATTTCACAGAATTTCCATACATTTAATTTATTCATGTTTAGCATTTTTATACTACAGGTTTTGTGCAGCTTGTGCACAGATACGAGTTACAGAGTTCAGATTAAGAGCAGGGACAATACAGATCATCCAGTCCACATTCTGCAGTCTCCAATGTCCCTTAACAATAAGAAGAAGAAGAAGAAGAAGAAGAAGAAAAAGAATGAATAAGAAAAATATGTTTTGTAAAGAAACGTTAGAGACGGGAAACAGCTTGTTTCATATAATTAACTTCGTATTACAGGGCAACAGAACATGCACTTTTTGCATTTTACACAGAGACGGACCATCACTTATTACAGACTGCAGCTATATTTCCCCGCCATATTACACTCATAAACAGAGCTGAATGTTTCCCGCTTATTGCACCTACCTGTTGGTCCTTGCAGTGTAAATGTGCCGTTTTCTTTTTGAAATAAGTCCCATATGCGCCGCATATGCACACTCCCCCTCTTTTATTCCTGCTGCTCTTTTGTTGTGTTCTCGTAGTTTCCCGTCTGGCGCTGTAATTTCTGCCATAACCCTCTCCAGCAACACTGAAGAAGATATTTGTCGTTGCAAAGAGAGACTTTAAAAACACGTGTGCCTATCCCCGCCCCCTGCCGCTGCTATGGCCAATGGAAAGCTGCAGCGCCTGTTTGAGGCTCTGAGCCCTCATGGAGGTTTAGGGTTTTGTATTATCTGTCAGAATGGAAGACAAAAGGAATCAAATCCCCTCAGAAAAACCTGACGTTTAAACTGGAGAGAAGCGACAGTTTGAGTGCAAAACATCTCCTGAATCGCAGCAACACTGCATGTGATTTGTGACATGAGTCAAATCACTGTAATTAATCTTCAACAATTGGAGTTTACACGAGACTTAGTGTTTGATCATTTCTGCCTAAGAATCAAGCCAATACCCTCCGTCATGTGGTGTATCGACCTACTATGTGAAATCTGTGCTGGAGTGATATTGAGTGTAGGAGACAGGGTGAACACAGGGTGGCAGTGTAGAGCCACACTGGCGTCACATAATGTTATTGGCAGTGTTACTATAATTCATGATGAGAAGAAAGAAGTATTCAAAGAGCAGACTTTTACTAGGGAAATTAGACTTTTATTTGACTTAAATCTGTGGTTATGAATTTTAGTCATATAAAGCATTAAAAAAATCTCAGGTTATAACCACTGTAAAGTCATATAAATATATTTACAAGAGTACATCTTATCACACCGTCCATGACAACAGCCCACCATGCACTGTGATGTATTTCTTTGTTTGCTTAAGTTACAAAGAGGTTTGGTGCATCACCTCTCCAGTGAAGTCAAGATTCGCCTGGAAAGTGTGTCCGTTTCTCTTGACTGATGGTGAGAGCAGGCTGTGGGACTGACCATCCTCTACAGGACATCTCTCTCTGTCATATTCCTCAGCACTGAGCTGGGGCACCGGCACCCATGTGGTCTCATTGAACAGAGCGTAGTCCACCTTGTAGTGCTTCTTGCCAAGTTTCAACATGTCCTGGAAACGCTGACCCCAGCGGATGTCCGCCGGTGTGTAGGAGGTACGGGTCTGGTGGAGCATACCTGTGGAGTCTCCAGTGTAGGTGAAAGATACCACCAGTTCAAATTCGTCGTCCAGCAGGTCATCAGGGCCCAGGCTGTAGAGAGGACTGCCAGGCTCCAGCTTGTGAACAATGGTGACTGGTGTGGCGAGGACAAGGTCCCGGTTCTGGATGTCCAGGTCCTGATAGGACATCACAATAGACCCCAGTGGTTTTTTTACATAGCTGACTAACTGGGCCCTGGCGACCCCCTCCAGGATGTGATTACCTCTGAAGTCCCCGAGGCGCCATGACAGACACAGAACCCCATCTCGCAGGTTGACTATTGCACAATTGCTAAAACCCACCGTCTGAGCTCTCTTACGAGCAGATGCCATCTTAGCCACAACAATACCAATGACAATGGTGTCTAGGAGGCAACTAAACACATCTTGAACTGTGACCACAATAATGGCCACAATACAGTTCTCAGTCATCCCCCTGAAGCCATAGCCAATAGTTGCCTGGGTCTCCATTGAGAACATAAACGCTCCAGTAAAGCCGCGCACGTTGTCCACACAAGGTTCGTTGTCGACATCTTCAGTGTCTCCATGCACATATGCAATGAGCCAATAACAGAGACCAAAAAATAGCCAAGAGAGAATATAAGAGAGGGAAAATATGAGGAGCATCACCCTCCAGCGGATCTCTACAAGAGTGGTGAAGATGTCCATCAGGTACGGGCTCCAGTCTCCAGGGGCCTTCTGGAAAACCACAGGAAACCTCCCATCTTTCTGCATGTAGCGGAGCCGCCTGCCCTCACTCCCGTTTTGCCTCCCCAGTGTGTGGATTGTGGTGCAGGTGGTATCAATGACGACCTGTTGTCCCCTTTCTGTGCTCATTTTGACCAGGTCTAGATTTCTGTGGACAGGCAGGGATGAGATGGGAACAGCATTATTAGGTAGACAGTTGTATTTTCAAGGTGAATAACATGACAGTGTGCTCAGGCGCAGGAGGGACACCTTTTCGCTCATTACATGTGACTGAAATGTAAAAGGCTCTCAGACTTTGTTTGTTAAGCTGGACCCTTCATGTTTGAGCAAGCCGCCCAGGTCAGTGTGCGCCCCGGGCTATCAGCAGCTTATGACTTGAGCAGTGCCCGGCTCTGTGTGTGAAAAATGTTGTGCCAGAGTTTCTTAATGGTTGATTATTCACCAGAAGTTCCATTTCAGTCTGGACACGGTCCAAGTCAGTTGTGCTAAAAGCTCTCTCTAAACAACGATGTCCAAATTATCACCAAATGTAATCATGCAGATGATTTTTTTTTTAACCATACTGCTTGTTAGAATAAAAATTCTTCAACATTGAAAAAGAATAAGAGATATTAAACAGCGGCGGCAGTGGAAGTTGTAAAGCTTATGCATAAATCACTGTTGTGAACGCACCTTGTAGGAATCATGAACACAATTATGGAAGCTACAAAGACAAATTGAAATCAATTGAAATCATGGCTGCCATTGGATGTATCTCACAATTTTAACATAATGCACGTGCACTGTAGCAATGCTTTTTTGTCTTTTCTTTTTAGTAGTACCTGCTGTTTTGCCTGGATTCATAACCGAGGAGTTATGTTATTTATTTATTGTGCCCCTTCATTAAATTATGTTGCATGCCTTATTACATTTTATATGTCAAAATGTATCATGCAAAAATTCATTTTACTCACTGGTTCACAAGATTTTGGTGTTGATTTTTAAGTATTTCAAAACTTTGACATAACATATAAAAGAAAAAAAAGAGATGCATGTATGTTCATGCTTTTCCCCACATGCTTTTCTCCATATCACAGATTTAATTCAGTTTGATCATTCTTTTTTTTTTTTAACATGAACCTGAGACACCTTTTATATCTCTCCTTCATACATTTGACTGCCCCAAGAGCAAAGTCCTTAAATCTTGCCCTTGTTCAGGTATTGATCTCAGCCCATGAGGATACATATTTAGTCATAACAATCTGACAAGATTAACCAAAGCTTTGGGTCAGGGGGAATCTATTCCTGAGGGAAGAGCCTTTTTTTTAATCAGTTTGGCTTATCTCTTTCGGTTTTGAGTTTCGGCAAAGTCTGTTGGCTTCCAGATGTGACCCAGAACAATGCCAGGGAAACAGTGAAATAGACAGGAGCCTTTTGACAACTGTCCTAAGATGACTTAGTTTTGAGAAATCAAAAAAATGAATGCATTGTTATTTGTGTTAGTATCCATAAGCAGCTGTAAGGTTATCATAGAAGAGTTTATATAATCAATGTGTTTACTCCACAAGTCCTTAGAAAATATGTCTCAGTTCATTAAGCAAAACCTCTAACCTCAGTGCGGTGCAGTTATTAATCTATTTTAGTCCTCATGAGGGTAAATTATTGAGCTCCAACCACCTCTAACATCTTTCACCTCCCAATGTTACGGCAAATGTCAAACTTTAACCACATCACATTCTTTTCAAGAACATAAAATACACCAAAGTCAGGACGTCTCTATCACTTTCTTATTCTTAATCTTATTAGTAATCTGACAGTTGCTTGAGTTTTCACAGATGAAAGGCTTGTTATCAACTTTATTTCTCTGTGCAGAAACCCTCGTTAGTGTACTCAGTGATCAATCAGGTGTCCATCTTTACCAGAAGGAAGTCAGACTTTTATTTCAAGTTTTTATTGCTTAATTGAGTCACATGAGAGGACACAGTTGATGTTTATCTCAGTTTATGATAAATGGCTTCTCAAGGACTCTAATTGTGGGTGACGGCAGACTGTCTTGGTTATAGTGTTTGTGCAACATCGTGCCAAGAGCACTGTTGTTCCTGTCAGTCAGATAAATGTCAATCCAAATGAGATTTCACTGTGAATGGGATCCTCATGGTGGGTGAACAGTAACTGAACACATAAGTAAACAAAAACAGTCAGACAAAAGAAAGTCAAAGAATGTGGAAATATGCACGGACACGCACAAAAACTGTCCTAAAAGGCTCAAAAGATTCATCAATGACATTCTGAACACAGATATATCATCTCATTTGTTGCACAGTTACTGATTTCTTTTGCATTTACAATTATGCTAAAATAATGGGGTAAGAAGCAGAGTAGATAAATACAGGAAAATGCACAGAAAAAGAAAAAGTTACCAAGTCATTGTGCATTTATAAGTTGGTGAATCCTTGACTGTTGCAGCCTGATTTCTACACAGCAATCACTGAGTCCACGGACAAGGACAACAACAGGTTACAGGACAATCAGGTCTGGGGAAAAAGGTCACAGCGATCCTGCCCACCCACCAGCACTTGTCTCACACAGTAACAAAATGAGGAGGGAAAATTACAGAGACTATAGACATGTCAAGGTATGGCTTTATTTTCTATTTATATAAACTCTCTTTTCATTTTTATTGTTTCGTACCAATTTACTTATCAATTTTCCTTCACTTTTTGAATCCTGTGCGACACTTTGAGCTACTGACACGTGAAAGCACACTTGACCAATAAGCTTGAGTCTTAGATCGTGATTCCTAGAGAATTACTTCATATTAGCTTGTGCATTTCTTATATCATCTTTAAGATCCAAGAATTATGTTGTACATACTGAGGGTTAATGGTCTACATGTCCTCACCGTCCTTTATAATGATTTATTTTCTTCTTTTTTTTTTTCCTTCTAGTTAGTACTGTTGAAGTAGTGAAATATGGGGTGTTCTCCATTTCTACCATGAATTTACTGCATATACAGTAATAAAAAATAATTTGATCTCATGGCATAATAAAACAAGCTTATTTATTCTATTTCTGTTTTGACCCTGAAAGCGGTCTTTGACCAACTATTCTTAACATGTATTAGCTAAAACTGATGTAACATATGGTGTCAAAATGCATCATTATGCAATTTGTTTTGTAGAAACGCAAACACAAGTCTTTTATTTCTCTTCATAATAGAAAGTGAAAATAACATTGCAGTGAGTATTATTTGTTTATTACTGTAAGAAGCCTTTTAATAACCCTGCAGATGTCATAAGAAAGCACATATATTTCAATGCTGAACTTACCTGCAGAGAAGAAATTAGAGGACATCAGGTGTCACATCGGTTCTGTGTTGACACAGTCAAAGTTACCTCTGACTTCAGTTGGCTGCAGAGTGCTGAGGGTCGGCCTGGATCTGAGGCAAAGTCTCATTTTCTTCTGATATCACAGCAATCACTTCCCTCTGAAACCCTATTGGACAATCTGGAAGAATTTATGACCTATGGAATATTTTAAAGGTCCCTCGGGACAAAAACATCAAACGTCCTCTGACCGTTTGTTTTAGGTGATATATATAATAAATATAAATTGTGCAAGTCAACCAGTCTTCCTCAAGAAGGCAGAGGCAAAGATATTTTGACGATTGATAGGTTATGCATATTTGAGCCATTTCCCTTTGGATTTTCATAATTCATTAGACAGAAAGTTAACCATTGCTCCACCAGGTGGAGACTCTGTCACTGGCACAAAGATTTTCTTTGTCTCAATTGTCCTCAATTTGGTTCTGATAAGACAAGAGATCACAGCTGAACCGCCAGGACACTCTGACTTTTAACCCACGTTTATTGCGGCCATAAGAGCATCAAAGCTGTTACAAAGAGGTCAACAACACCAAACAACCTTGTTGTGTTTTTTAAATTAGAACATGACAAGCCCTCTTCATTGAAACCACTTCAATATGTATTGTTTTGTTTTTTCAGATGATATGTGAAGAAAGAGATAAGACACATTCCTCTGAGAGATAACCTGCAAAGAAAGGTTCATCATTCATTTACAGGCAGCAGCTATATAATGAATAAGTGAAAACACAGACAGAGAGGAAATAGTATTACTTTCTTTGCTACAGAACATAATAATACCCAACTGTGAGTTATTGATTTAAGTGTTTAAGACATCAGACAACAACATCATCCAACATGATCACGTGATGTAGAGATCCACAATTTGAAAAGAAAGACATGTCAGGATCTGATTTAAAGGATCAGAGGAAAAGGTGTGAGAGCAATAAAAATAAAACTTTTATTAGGCCACTTAAGTGGTTATATAATAATTATTAATACTATTAAGCTGTGATTTCAGTAAAAAAAAAACAACATGACAGTAACATTATGTTGCAAGTCGGAATGTTTGAGTGAGAGTGCGTGGGTGTTATGTTCAGGGTTATGCAGTGTACATTACAAGCCTGGCTGTGTTATACGCAGGTGAGGGGGAGTCAGTAGAGGCAGGATTTCTGCAGGTATTAGAAAATGGGCAGAGACCGTGCGGCTGTGACAGAAAGGAAACTCATTCTGCCACTGCAGTGTAAGGGGCAGGAGGAGTCAGGACCAGGCAGCAACGGCCTTCATCATTTTAACTGGAGCCATTGTGAGATATTGATAGAGGAGCAGCCTGAACTGTGTGGAAATGTCATGAAACAGTAAAACAGTCATTTTCCTGTCAAGCCAGAGACCTGAGGGGTGATAACCTCAGTGGTGACTGTTAATGATCGGGTCAGTCACGGTATGGAACGATGCCAAATGTTCAAGATAAAGAACCTTAAGTTTCCTGGCAACATCCAGCCAGCCAAAAGATGACGGATATAGCTGAAATTATACAGCCTGTCAATTCAGAGCGTGGACTGGAAATTGCACTTGATGCACTTCACTTCATTGGCGACACAACAATACTGTATGCCAATACAAAGTGTCATGGTTTGCTATGGCAGACACTTTTTGTTAGTTTTGTTTTGGAGTTTTTGCACTTCCTGTTTTATTTTGTAATTGGTTTCCATGTGTGTCAGTGTTTTTGCTTCCTGTCTTGGTCCTGTGTCTGTGATTGTCTGCCCCGCCCTAATGTGTTTCACCTGTGTTCAATCACCCTTGCCTCCCTTGTCTATATAGTCCTTGTGCTTCCCTTTGTCTGTGTTGGTTCGTCTTTTTAGTTCAGGGTTTGTTCACGTCTGTTCATGTCTGATTTTTGGTTAAATAAACCTGCCTGCACCTTTCCCCAAGAGTTGACTGCATTTGGGTCCAACTTACCACACATCCTGACACAAAGATGGAAACATCTGGTTTGAGCATCTGTCTTTTTTCTGTTATAGAAACAAATGCCCTCTTAAATGTATACCCTCTGCCATCTTCCTCCTAAATTCAAGGTGGAATAGCTAGATGTTGTTTTAACTTATTCTCTACTAAGATACTGTTACTGTTTTGTAGTTATTAACTTTATTGTCTTTTATCTTTTGGTCTTGGTGTTGTATTTATGTGCCCTGTGTTTTTATGTTTTTATGTGTGCTCAATGCATATATTCCACTGCTGCATACCCAATTGCCCCACTGGTGACAATAATAATAGAGTTATAGATTCACTGATTGATTGATCTTAAATTTCTACATCATTATAGATGACACACACCACCACCCACATACTTTTAAATATATGGAATATATATTGTAGGAGTGCAGATTCTAACTAGTATTACTTAAGATAATAAGCTTGTGATTGAATTGTTCATGTACGTGGCAAAAAAACGACAAATGATGAAACCAGAATTCATCACCCAGCTGTCAGTGTTTTTAATGGCTCATTCTGTGAGAAGACACGCTATCCAGCGACTACACTGAGACCAGTCTCCAGTCTTTGTCCTGACACCCATGACTGGGAGTGCTGCCTCTTAGGTAAGGTAAACTCATGTCTCCATTATTGGCTGCTTCAGCTCACTCTCCTCTAATGACAGCCATAGTCCCATTGTAATGCAGAGCAGTGCAGCCTGCTGTAATGACAAATAGCAGCTGGAACTACCTGTGCCCGCTGGCAGGTAAACAGACAGTGGGAGCAACTGCACTTTTGTTCTGACTGTTTACACACTGAGGGACATGCTGAACATATTGTAATTAATCACGCAAAGGTATTCTTACACACCATTGTGGGTCGTTCACATTGTCTCCTACTGCACTTATGTGGGTGATGAGTGCTGTGAATATATGGTCAGTCGCCACAGACGGGCCTATTTAAGAGTCATGTCAGGCTGAAACCTGAAGAAAGACTGGCACACAGCTGTCAGTCAGTCTGCAGTTATCAGTCATACGTGAAGTATAATAGTCTGATTCCTGCAGTGATGCTTTCAGAAACATTCAGATCCCACAATCTGGGGATGGCCGGCTTCTTACTGGGTTTACTAACAGCTGGTAAGTGCAACTTATATTCCACAGAGCAATGTTTAAAGATCTAATATACTGGGAGATTTATTTATTATGTATCTTATTAAGTAGTTTTGGTTCACATTTGTCTCTGATTTTAGGACGTGGATGTGCTGAACCCAGCTGCACAAATCGCAGATGTCTGGCTGAAATGTTGATAAATAAAAATTTCTCATCTCAACCACAGTATGAAAACTGCACCCAAATAATACACGTGCCTTTCATTGAGTACCAAACTTTGTCAGTTGTAAGTATTGTCTTTTATATTTTATGAAAATTAGTTTTTTCGTTTTAGATCTCTCATAACTTGACAAGAATTTATGATTGTTAAAATTGTGTGGCAGTGCTTTATTATTTAAAATGTCTCTATTTATCTAATTTCACCTGTTAATGTAATTCTGCTTAGCATGTTGGAAATGTATTTTGACCAGGAGTTCTCACCAGAAGTCTGTTATAACATTTCCAACAGCACTCCAGTAGTTTTGATAGTTTGCCTAACCTCATTTATTTTATCTATATATATTTTTTTTTAACAGGACACAAAGAAGCTCCGCCTAAATAGTCGCCTGCAAGCAACAATGGTAAGTGTCAAGACACTTTCAAGTGAACAAAAAGAAACGGAGGGTATGTTTCAGTAACATTCGTTTTGATCTTGCACCACAGGTATGGAGAGATGATGAGCTGAGATGGAACACATCTGTCTACCAGTATGATGAAGCGGCCCTGCCGGTAGATAAAGTCTGGACCCCAGAGATCCGTGTAACAAATGGGTAAGTCAGCCACACAGCAGAAGAGCTTCCAGCTACTATCACAAATTCACTTCATGGACAGGTTGATCTGACACATCTGTCGTCTCTCATGTGTGTAGGATACGAACAACCATGCAGCACAGCTCCCGTGATCTGCTGGTGTACAGTAACGGCACCCTGAAGCACACCGTGATCATAAACGCTGAGGTGAACTGTGAAGTCAATCTGTTCAACTATCCCTTCGCTGCTGATGAATGTCCTGTCGCAATCCAAACCTGGGCCGCTGGCGGTGAGCTCAGCACATCACTTAAATACAAATATCAATACAATATTCCATTGAAGATTTGAAGTGAGAATTTCCTGATTTTGTATATTTTTAATTTTTTTTTGTTTGTTTGTTTTGGGGGTTTTTTGCACTGTTAAATTTGGAAAAATCTGATAATAATTATATATTACATGTCTTTTAGTGTCTCATTCATAATTTTGCTCAGGGAAAAATACAAGTGTGACTGCAGCACTGACTCTTGCACCAAACTCACTCTTAATTTATCTCAATTAATGCATGTTTGTGGCTATTTATTTCTTGTCTGTACAAGTATTATGCAAAAAAAAAAAAACAATGTTAAAGAAGACTTCATTTCATTCAGAATGTGGTACAAAGCTGGTACTGGGTGAATTGAGGATGGTTGATGGTACCCACGGAGACTGGGAAACTGATCAGGTGGACTTACAGCAACAAAGAGATGACCGCAATTACATCATGGTAAGTTCATAAACCTGAGAAATATGAATTTATTCTTAATGATTGACTAATTTTCTGGTATTAACCTAAAGGGATTTAACTTTTAAAAGCCTGTGTGATTGTAACATGTCTGATGTGGTTAGAACTAGAGAAGATTAGTCGATTAATGGTTGGTATTCAAATACAGCCACAGAGGAGTTTGCAGAACATTTTTAAACGCTCAAAAGACAGTATTATGTTTTTGTATTAGACTACCAGCATTTTGTATTAGACACATGTAGAAAATTAAGTGTTTACCACCATACTCCTCAGGTGTCACTGAGCATCAGATATGTCAACCCCTTCATTACATTATTGCTGCCCAGTATTCTGATCGTCTTGGCTGATGTTATCAGCTGCACCCTGCCGCTGGGAGGCGGTGAGCGCAACTCTTTCAAGGTCACCCTGGTGCTCAGCTTCACCATGTTCCTCATCATCCTCAATGAACAGCTCCCTGGGGACAGCAAGTGCAGCCCCATCATCCGTCAGTCAGCTCGCATGCATGTCACAAACACGCACACACACTCACAATACAGAAACAAAATATATGAATGTCTAAAATGTATAACTCTGAGTCATTTAACCATCTCTGCTGCAGGGATCCACTTCTGTGCTTGTCTGGTGCTTTTGGTGTTCAGCATGCTGCTGTCTTTGGTGCTGACACGAGTGGCAAAAGATGGCCTCATTTCCTGCTGCTGGTCCAAAGGGCCAGTGCCAAAAAACACAGGAAACAAGGAGGAGAAAGAGGATGAGGGTGAGGAAGAGTTGACTGTTAAACATGTGTTGAGTTTGTACTCCGATACCTTTGATACAGAGATGAGTTGTGTTTTGACTCTTGTTTTTGACGAAAAAAAGTGCTCCTATATATTCAGTCCCTCTCTATGGCTACTTCAATCCCTACAGAAACCAAACCTGACATCAGTGTCATTCAGCTGAATGGTTCAGAGGAGGACAAACAAATGCTCAGAAAGGTGGTAAACTTCCTGGAAGCTTTTGAAGCCAAGGACAAGGAATCTGAGAGATATCAGAAGATTGCCAACACACTGGACAAGATATTTTTCTGGTTCTATCTGGTTTTTGGCACTCTGTACTTTTGTGCCATGACTTATGTGATGGTAAAGTACAGATGTGAAGTTAACCATTTTGATTTCTGGTACTAATACAACTGATTAACTGTGTTTTATTGTGTATCTATCTATCTATACATATATGTGTGTATATATATATATATATATATATATTTTTTTTTTTTTTTTTTTTCCAACTGAGTCATGTATATCAATTTATTGTATAACACTGGGACACATAGCAAAGCCACGTTCCCTCAGCAAATACAATATATTAAATCCAATGAAAAGACATAATGGAGGGATGTAAGGGATACTGAATCTGCTCAACACTCATGTTCCTTTGTTGCCACCTTGTGGTTGAATCATTTACTGCAGGCAGACTGGTGACCTGCTGCACTCCTCCAGGTACTCTTGACTTGGATCTGATGAAATTTTAACCAGCAGGACTTCAGCTTGAGTTGAATATTTCACAACTGTTTATGCCCACCAAAAAAACAAAGCTGCTTAAAGGCAGTACACTTTCATTCAAATAACATAATGTTAGATTCAATTGCAAAGTAATATAAACTAATGTTCTTAGTGGGCATGTTTATCTGCAGTAGTCAGGAAGGAAGTTATAGTTGAATTATGACACTTTTAACCCGTGTTTTAATGTTTTTATTTAGAGTTGCTTGAACATATTCTTCACAATGTGCCACAAGTAAGATTAACATTTCAAAAATTATATAAAACTTTATTGTCCAAAACTATTTCCCAGAGAGTCCTGGGTAAATGACCAGTTCATGTATAAAATTGGAATTTTAAACACTTTTCCCAACCATACCATACAATGTCAATCATAACAAACTTTTTTTCTTTTAACAAAATAGAGTTAAAACACAACATCCAGCAATGGTCTAACTATAAAGTTGAAAACCTTGGTTTGATTAGCAGCCAAAATAAGGTAACACCTCAATCAATCTACATTTTCCCAAAATGTCCTTTGACAAAATCTCAAGCCAACGGGAATAATATCTCCTACATGTGAAACATATTTTAATGCTTTAATTTTTAGAAGTGCCCTTAATTCAGGACACTGTCTTGATTGAAAATCCTCCCATGTATCATGGATTTTAACATTACCCTCTTAATGTTAATATGTTTACAGTACTATGCACCTTAGTACTGGAATGAGGAGCAACACTATGGTTGTGTGTGTGTGAGATAGTTGTTTTGAGTGAATGAAATATCTTGTTGTGATCTTGTGTTTATCTCATTTATTCTCTGGTCTCCCTTTCAAAAGACATCTTGAACCCAATAAGATTTACTAAATAAATAAAGCTTTCCTTGAATAGACAAACAAACAAACTAACTACTGGCAGAAGAAATATAACTCTCCCTGAACTCTGCACTTATGATGATCTAAATAAATGTATGACATTCAATCTCAAAAAACTATATTGTATTTAATTTGAATTTATAGAAAACTTTGGCAACTACTCTTGAATATATAAATCAGTGAATTCAGAAGAAACACATTCAAAACCCATACACCCTCAGAAAAGACCAGCCACCTACAGGAGTCAAGGTAAATACAATGTGTTCATCCAGTGTTGTTCTCCATCACACTGCAGATGCTTGTCACTTGTCCTCTTCAACTTCAAGGTCCCTCCGTTTTCTTCATTGCCTTTGGTAAAAAATTAAAACAAATCAATAAATACTAATGTAACAACTCATTAGACAAATAATGGAAGAAGGGGATTATGATTGCTATTCAAATACCTGTTTAAAAATCTGGACACCAAGGTAGTTCTTTGCCATGCTTGTCAAGTTGGACCTTCCACCCACCTTGCATCTCACATAACCATACAAGTTGGCCCATTGTAAAACCAAGCCCAATATTACAACAGCCTGTGGGGCAAAATCACAAACAGGAAATGAGACATGAACCGACAATTAGCAGTTATTTAGACACACACTTGCACAGAATCTCTGAACTGACCAGCCATTTTATCCTGAAGGAGAAGATGGTGCTGAACACGAAGATGATCCAGAAGATAGGGCACACGATAAGTCCAAGCCAGAAGATCCGTGACTCAGCGCTGGATGTTCGGTTCGGACTGTGTGTCTGTTAACAAAAGTAAACAAGGTTTCATCATGACCAATGTTCCCATTGTGGCACATGATAGTTCTAAGAGAGAACAAAGCAGTAGTTTTATGTTACACTACCTTCAATTGTCTAACAGGGTCATGCGGCTACATTACAGGGTAAAAATGCTTAACAAAACTTACACTGACGCTAACAATACTGCAAAGTGCAGTCAGTATATGAAATTATAGATGCATGCACAATATCTTCCACAAACTGTAGACAGGGATACAGTCGGCTCTGTGTTACTTTAAATGTCCCTCCATTTACAGAGAATGCTATTACTTTACAGAAAGCCGGGGTTGTGTACCGTCATGGTCATGATTAATTGTCAAAAAGAAACATGATGAAGCCGTTAAGTTATCTTGTTTTTCTAACTGTGTGCCTTACATGTGAGAAACCTTTTATCTTGAGCTGAAAAGAATTCTGTGCAAATACCAGCAAGGCATTTTGGATGTACCTGATGAGCTTCCGCTTACCTTCCTTGACTCAAACACCCAGTGGCTCTTTCCATCTTCATCCACTTGATTCCACCACCGAAGGCCTACCAACAATCTGCCGGAGACGTTCTAAACAAAAAAACAAATTCATCTGTAAATGAAAACCAGGTACTTTGGTTTCTGCACTTGTCCATTTATTCACAAAAAAAGTAAATTAGAAAACCAAAACAAAAAACACAGACTTCATCCAACATGGGACCAAAAAAATACCAAATTGTAAAGTGATAGTAGGGTTTGAAACTGTCGGTCAGACAATTACAATGGGAATGGGACACTTTATAAACTAAATTATTAATCAATGAATGAAGAAAATCATTGGTAGATTAATAAATAATGTAAATAATATTTAGTTGCAGCCTTAAATGTTACACAAGCACAGGGGTGCGGCACAGGGTTACGGTAGTTAAAGTTAATATCATTTATTTCCATAGATAAAACATAACCTGAGCTGCTCACCTTGACGGTCCAGAAGTCACATGACAGCAGGAGGATGATGGTGACCATACAGGCAATGAAACGGCTGCTGATAATGTCGCATAACAAGTAGACCAAGATAGCACTTGTTCGAAAGAAGAGATGGAAAAAGGAAGCCAGGGGCTGCCTGAAAGACAGATTATCGTTTTATTCTTCGGAGTTTAAGTAAAACATTTGGTCAGAATAGAGGGCAGTTGGTTATGACCAGAAAAGTAGCAAATCTCACCTAATTTTAGACTTTCTTAGCCTGCTGTGGTCATCATCCTCACCAAAAAGAGGAGCGTCGTGAGAATCCTGAAAACATTAGCAAGTTAACGCTAACGCTGCACACACCAAACTAAACACCTGTGTCCTCGGCTTGGTTCGTAAGTCATGAGTATTTACGATTAAAATATTGATTAAGACAAAGATTGCAACATATACACACAAATATTCTGCTTTATATTGTCACAAAATCTAGTTTAGCACCGAATTACCTGTCTCAGCATTTTGATTTTTAACACTTCACGATGTATTTCCTGGTGACGTGGTTGTAAACAAAACCGTGTGCTAAGGACCCCAGACCGGCGTGGCTCTAAAGTTGCCTGACTTAAAGGTAAGCCAAAATGAATGTCGCTTGTGATTATTGTAATATTTAATTACTTGTATTTTTGAATTGCAAGTTCTTTCAGATGCTTTGACAAAAGGTTTCTTCACTACGTTTGATTAACTGACTGTTTGCTAACTGTTTATGTTCATTAGGGAAATTATTTTCATTACCTATCAATGTGCTGGTCACTTTCTTCATACAATAATAATTTATTGGCAACGGCAATTGTTTGGTACATTAGATCAGCAAATCGTGTATCATGGACATTTCAGTCTCTTAAAGCATGTTCAAAATGCCCAACAGTCCAAAAAAATATAATGTAACTATAATGTAAGACCTAGATAAAAAATAAGAAAATATCAACATTTATAGGCTGGAACTAGGTACGGTTTGGAATATTTTCTTGAAAAATTATTTAAACAATTAATTGTTTATCAATATAGTTGCAGATTAATCAACCGACTAATTGGACAGTTTTGAAAAAAATCTAAAGTATATTCCAGCCAGATGTAGCAGACTTGGTCTTTCAAAATACACTATTAGGTAGCAGTGGTAATAATGATAATAATAATAATAGTGATAATAATAATCATAGCAGTTGTTGGCACAATAAATCATTCCCTTTCATTCAATATTTCATCTTATTTTATTGCTTCTCTTTATTTACTGCACATACAGGCTGACGCATAAAAGTTCAAGATCAGCTTCACAATGGATTTTTTTTTCTTTCACCTTCTGAGATAACATTTTGAATAAATTGAATACGGACTACAACATAACAAGAGACATCAAAATATAAAGGCTATAATATGATGAGAAACATCACATGATGATATTCGTCAGTCAGTATCTATGTCACAAACAGAGGGAAATAACAATAAAACAAAGCATCATCATAACAAAGTACAATTTATACAAAACAGCTTTATAATGTCAAAGCAGTTGGCTGGACATGTTTGTTTGTCCTGTAGTGCTATGAGGTCAGATAAACCTCAAACAGACTGGCGACTGAATGCATGCGGTAAAAGATGCCAAATGGAAGTCCAACATTGACAACAGCAGCCCACATGTTGAAGTTGTAAAAATTAGTTTCGGTGTCATGGTCAAACTGGGGACGAGCGCCGAATGCTGGCATGATCCACAGCTGTCAAAGACGGAAACAAGAGAACAGGTTGAGTATTTGGTCAATTTTCAAACAGTGAATTTCAGGCAGTGAGGGAGAATGGTACTCACTATGATGTTGCCCATCAGTAGGAACGCACAGACCTCCTTCAACACTCGTCTCTTCCATGACAGTCTGGGTCTGTGCTCAGCCGAGTGGCCATGCAGGGTGTGCTCTGTGAGTACTGGGCTTGGCTTTGTGTCCATGTTTGATCCTTCAAGGCTGCTCAGATCTTTTTCTGGCTGCAGCACGTATGGATTTGCAACCACGGTGATTGGGTGCACCTCATGGAAGGGCTCCCGATGGAGACCTTCGATTATGAAAAAGTTCTGCATGCCGAGCTGGATCACCATCAGGATAGCCCAGGCCAGGTTTAGTCTGTTTAAATGGCCTTTTGCTCCAGTTCCAATCATTGCTACTATGGTGAAATAGCTGATGATAAATTGTCCCAGTGAGGCTCCCACCAGCAGCCCCACATCTAGACTGCGTGTGGGGTTTTTCTCTGATACATGTTCCCTGCGGTCCACCTTGTAGACAGCGCAGCCAATCAGGGTGGAAACTGACATCGTGGTAACTATGACTATATTCATGACAAAGTGCATCATCACTGCTTTGTCTTTCTTGTAATCGTCATCATCATCTTTTTTTTTCATTTCCACCTCATATGCGATGAAGGTTGCCAGACCTGCCACCACTAAGAGAACTCCCATGACTGGACCCAGAAATACATCCTTCAGGTGGAATTTGATTTTGTGGTGGGAGTGTTCATCTGCTACTCGACTTACATTTTTCCACATGACATAGGCCATGGCAGAAGCAAAGAGACTATACTCAATATTGAAGGGGTACAGGTAGTAGTAGGCTTCCTTGAAGATGCTACATGAAGTGTGGCTGCACTTGCACTTATCGTCTCCATAACCTGCTGTTATACATGACAGAGCACATGAAGAGAGAAAAGTATTAGGTTGTGGTAATTTTATTGATTTATTGAGTCTACTTTAATAGCTAAATCTACTTTAATTACCTCTACTGATGTACAGGTTTCGTCCGGAGAGTTTAGTGTCGTTGCTTGGATAGTCGGGAACAGTTGTTTGGTGAACGGACTCCTCAGTGACCGCTGTCATCCACACAACCAGATTTGTGGAGAGGGTGAGCATCAGACCACAGCTGAATAAAAGATGAGGGAAACAATGATTAGAGACCATAACAGCAGCAATAAACATGATCTGCTTTACCAGGCCGTGTGCCATAGTATCAACATTTAATGTTGCATCTAATAATAATGTGTTTTTTTTACTTTATTTGGTTTTCAAACCGAAGCTGTTGAGCTTGCGATTTTAGGGCTAAAACAATTTGTTCATCAATTGAGGAAATCGGCAACAATTTTGATAACTGATTAATCATTTAAGTCATGATTTTAAGCAAAATACCAAAAAATATATTGGTCTTAGCTTCTGCAAATTTGAATATTTGCTGGTCACCTTAGTTCCCTATATTAACAAACTGAACTGAAAATGTTCATCAGAATTAACATTTTATGATCATTTATAAACCAAATGATGAGTTGATTTATTGAGAAAATCATCACCAGATTAATGCATAATGAAAATGATTACTAGTTGCAGCCCTATTACAGTTTACTCTAATAAGAATAAAATAATAATTGCACCTTTTCAAATGAAGAGAAATTTTTGTTTTTAGCAATGAAACAATGTCAGTCCTGTAGCAGAAACTTAAATATAAAAATGCTCTCAATTGTTCACCTTATGTTACAGGAGAAGAATTAATTCTAAGTATCAAAATGAATGCCCTCGGTGCCGTATGTTTACAAAGACAGAAGGATGAGAAAAAGAGGAAGGAAACTGTTTAATCGCCTACCGTGTAATGTTCTTTTGTAGCTGCACACAGTCCTTGGCGTGGATGCAAAAGAAGTATGTCTGCAAATTGATTTCAGAATTATATAAATATTTTACAACCATAAAGGCTCAAGTCTAAAATGTAACCTGTGTAGCATGTTGGCATTTTTAGGCATTTTTACCTGCACAAGTAAGAAAACAAGTTGCACCACAGGGAACGCAACCTTCACAGCAGAATCACAGTGGAGGTAGCCCACATAGCTGGCTATCTTGAAAATGTCCATGATAATACTGAGCAGTCCAAATAGCACAAGTCCTCCTGAAGGAAAAAGAACATGTAGAACAGGGGATTTTTTTTTTTAAACCATTCAAAATTGCTCTGTAAATAAAACTTGATTCTAAAGCAAGCGGAACATTTACTTACCCTTGAGCCATACCGGTCCAGCATGGGCATCCTGATAAACAACAGCATTTTCTTTCCTGGTCGTGTAGATGATGTAATAAATCATCCAGATGGAGGTGAGGAGGAGGAGGATAATAAGATAAATCTGCACGTGATAGATTTTGATGTTTACATCGTTGTGAGCGCTGCCACTGGCCAAGGCGCAGCCCAGGATCAGAATGTTTACACAGATGATTCCAGAAAGCATCCATCCCCAGTTTCGCTCCCTCTCCCTCACGACTCCACCGGAGGAGATGTCCAGGTCGGGTTCGGATGTGTTCTCCGCTCGACTCGGTGTGTTGATGTTGTTGGAGAGGTGGACTTCCTCCGTCTCCCTGTCTTTGGCTGTCATCCTGCATGGTTCACAGGGATTGCCATCGGTCAGGCAGTTGCAGGGATGGCCAGTGTTCAAACACATGATTCTTCTCGCAAAGATCTATTCACAAATGAGTTGTTCGTTTGAATCTGGCTGCATGTGAGACATTACAGGTTTAACAGCTACACCCACTCTCTGCCTTCCTTTAAAGCCAGTTCCCGCCCAAGTGAAACTTTTCCATGGGCAACAAATCAGCATAATTGTCACCCTGTAGGTGCTACACAAAAGAGCAGTTTCAAATCAACAAATGGTATTTAATTTCCTCTTCTTGTGGCTCCTATTTTGGCAGCAAATGCATGTTAACAATGTACTGAATAATAATTCACAATCATGTTTATGTAGAAAGTCATCTACACTATCCCTCTCCATCCCTGATAAAATCAGGAATAACAGGAAAATTTAAATAGCTTTATAATAATATAAGAATAGCTCCTATTGTTTAGCAAAATTGAGCTTTTATTCTCAGTGACCTTCTAATAATAAAGGAAAGGTTTCAGGATACCTGTAAGCCTACCTGGTGTAGTGTGATCCTGAGAAACATGCTGAAGCGTCATGGCTTTTATATGCCTCCAAAAACACAGTGGTTTACTGTACAAAGAGTCATAAATGTCAATAAATCTGTTATGAACAACACCATATTATTACCAAACACAGTGTGTTTTGCACAAAATATTAATGTAAAGTTCAAAAGATGTTTCCAGGAAAACCCTTTTCTGACCAATTCATAATACAAGAAAACCGGTTCCTTTCCAGATAAACAGCAGTTTTTTTGATTTTGTACAAATAGATTTTTAATGGCAGTCACTTTAAAAGAAAAAAAGTTTTAGCTGCATGCACAAAAGAAATGCTGATGATGCTTATTGTTAAACAAAAACTATATGTGACATTAAGCATCAAAAACATTTTTTAATTATTATTTTGTCTTCATAGAAAATTTGTAGGTTTGATATGTTCTGCTGTCTTTGTCTTTGTATTCATCTTAAGCCCGGTCTTTAGCTGCAGCTGACCACATGCCGGCATGCGTTACAATCTAAATGTGATCTAAATTCTCTAAGGAGGCGTAGCATGCCGTTATTTGCCTATCTTTTTTGGTTCACTGCTTGAAGGGAATACTTTCAGCTCTTTAATGCTATTCATGGCTCATTGAAGAGATGTGCCCCTGTATCTTCTCACAGCAAAGTGCCTGAGGTGGAGTACATGAAAAGCCTGGCCACTATCTCTGCCTATTGTTATGGAAGTTTCAGCTGGGTTGTATGTCTGACACCTTCATTCTCTGAGGCACTAGTTGGACTGTACTTATTTTAGATCAGTGGGCAAAATTATAGCCGTTTCATCAGGATGGGGCTGACAGCAGAGGTACTTTTTTTATTGCAACACTCCATCATTGTCACATTGATTAGTAAATCTTACTAGTGACGTGAAGTTCACAGTGATAACAATGGTTTACTGAAAAGAACAAGGAAAAACAATGTCAACACAGTGCTTCAGATTCTTGGAACTGAGTAACACCTCTCCGGTAATAGTTTTACTTGACTGTCGGTATACTCCTCATTTCCTGAACAAGTTTATGCAGCTCTGCAACTTGGGTGCAGCAGTTGGTTTTGGCTTGATGTCTCTTCCAGTGTGATGATGAATGAATTTGAAAGAGTGACAGAAAGTTGTTGAAATTTCTTCTGATTTAATCACATACAAATGTAAATGTTCTACCAGATCAACCACAGAGATATAGATATATCATTTTCAAAACCATTAAAATCTATATCAGCTGAAAACAGCTTGATCCACATACTGTGATAAATATAAATATAAGTCATTACTGAGACTCTCAGTCATACAGGCACAGGCAGGAGATCATAAACAAATATACACGTGCCGTTGAAGTCTCAGTAGGAATGTTACAGGAATAGAGACGTCAGTAATAACTGATCTGGTGGGTGCATTCCGTTATTACACCCCTTTCCCTCAGATTACTTTTAATGTGTCTGTTTTGTGGAGTTTGTTGTTAGGCTCCCCAGCCTGTTCTGGATCACATCGGCCACCGGGAGCACTATTCCCCACGCCGTGGACATCGTGTCGTCCCTGGATACCGGCGACGCTGCTCCGCTGATCAGGAGGAAACTCACTCTGGGGAAACGGTGGGACAAACGGGCGCTACAGCCGCTCTGTGCCCACCACATGCCCACATGACGACGACGACGACGACGATGGTGGTGTTGGTGTTAATGAAGCGGAATGGAGTCGAGCAGGGCGGACTAATTCTGCACGATGAATGACAGGTACCACAAGGCGGCCCGGGACGGCTACCTGGACCTACTGAAGGAAGCAACTCGGAAGGATCTCAACGCTCCGGATGAGGATGGCATGACACCGACGTTATGGGCTACTTATCACGGCAACCTGGAGGCTCTGCGGCTCATCGTGGCGAGGGGGTGGGTATAGAAAGTTTATGACTTAATGAGAACGTGTGCGGAAAACTTTAACGTGACTCATAAATGTCCATTTCAGTCATTTTGGGAAGGAAAACACCGCTAGAACAAAAATGAACAATTTTACCACTTTCCTTTGTTATTTTTTTCAGTATCAGATTATGTAGAATATGTCCAATAATGACCTTATTTCAAGTACCTCACTTAAAATAAGTAATATTTTAATACTGGAACTACTTAAAGACATTTTTATTTTAACATAGATTTTAATGATGAGCGAACAAACGAGCTTGAATCATTCGGAAATCCTTCTACTAATTAGTATCACTAACAATGTAGGTTATCTCTCACAGTGTGCAGCAGTAATTTGAGTCTAACATACTCAAGGAAAAGAAGAGGCCTTGACATACTGCAAAAACATTCACCCCAGGCTGTGCTCCTGGCTAAAAAGAAGCACGGTTTGAAATAAATAACCTGTTCCGTAACTATGTAGTTATACTATTTGGTCAGGTCTGAAAAGTCCAGGTGTTGGGTTAGACACTGTATTTTAAAATGAAGAGTATTGCAAAGATTAAACTTACTAGATCTTGGCAGGCCTATATCCAAAAATCCTCCTGTTGAGGTTTTCCAGTATGGTGATAGCTCTGTAACCACCTTCTAGGGGCCATATATACTTTGGTTATTGCTAAAAGATAGTTGGTCATTTTCAAAGTTATATAGGACTATTGATTCTGTAAACAATGAACGCCTCCATTACATTTAAGATTGATGACACTGTTCAAGGTCAACTGATTAGTACAGCCGATGCTCAGCGGTCATTATTTATAAAAACAAGAGCATGATGGCCTATAAAACAGACAAAAAATATACTATACATTTGCCTAATAAAACAGTACAGACCATTAATTCAATAGGGTGCATCATGGCAGAAATATGATACATTAGTGTTTGATTTTTTATTTTTTATTATGAAATTGAACATTTTTATTGGCTTATAATTTCTTTTTTTTTTTCTTTCTTTTTCTCAATATCAACAATGGATACATGCTGTTTTAAGGAATGATAGAATCAGCTGCTGTGTGAAGACATGCCTCTCATCAACAAAATGTGCAAATGTGACTGCTATTCATGCACTGTTGGGAAGAGGAAACACACAAGAGCTCATTCCTCATCTTTTCTGGCTGACCTGGTTTGCATGCCAGCCAGAAAAATGGGCTCCATTATGAATCTGCTTCATTGAGTAAAGTGTGTAAGAGGCTTATGGTAAAAGTGAGACAACATTATTTATCAGTGCTCACTGAATGCAAAAATGTCAGCACTGAGGACAGACACATTTATTTTCACAGTTGTCTTGAAGCAATGCCAGCAGCAAACGCTTCCTGTGCTAGGTGATAATACTAAATTCACTTTTTCCCACGGATTCAGTGCAAACAAGGCTCTGGATGCATTCAGGTGCCAAGGACATAGCATTCCTGTATTGATAGCAGAAAACATAAACTCCTGATTGACAGGAGGTACTAAATTAAACATTAATAGCTGCCATAATGTGTCCCACAGGCACCACACTCGTGAAACCCTGGGATATATTGAAGAGACGTTTAATGCTCCTTGATAATTTCATGGGAACGATGCCATGCTCTGCTATATTTGGCAAATATATTGCATTTGGCGACCTGCAGTGACATCAAGCTGTCATAGGAGGTGAAGATGCAAACAGCCCATAATAAACAGGGCAGGGATAAGTTAGCAGCCCTATCACAGCTGCGGTCAGCATTTTACTGGTACATACATAAATTATGACACATAAAGCTATCATGTTCGATGGTCCCAACCACTGACAAGCATATTGTATAATCTTCAGTTCAGGAGGTGATAAATGTTTCCTCTCAACAGAAAAATAGAACATAGCTAATTGCTGTTTATCTTTTCACATCAATTTATAGCATTTTATGGCACTATTATATGTCCCTCCATCTATTTTTCGCCAAGGGTTAACTGTAATTCCTTTGTTTGATCATTGTTTTATTGTCTTTTTCTGGGCTGTTTGCCACCTGCACTCCATCATGCTCACTGCTGACAACCTTACACAAGCAACCTGTGACCCTAAAACTCCTTTCTCACTCTAATTTTTTAAACCCAATTCTGTCTAGGTGAACAAAAGAAAGAAAGCAGGGGCCTGAAATCAGAGTGGGACTTTGCCAATCGCTGCCCAGGTTGGGTCCAGCAGATCTGACACACATTCCCTGTGAAAACCTTACAACGCAATGCATCAATAATAAATGTGCACTTCGACAGTCGCTTCACGTCCATCGCATCAAATATTTAGCAGTCTGTAGGTGGCAACATTGGAGGATGGAGACAAGACTTAAGACAGTTCAGTAAACATGTAAATTTAGGGAGTGCGATGCCAACTAGAGGACTTAACTGAAAAAAATAGAAGCACACATTTTAAGTTAAAATTGTATCAACAATATTTTGTTGCAGTGGCCACAAACAAGCTGTAAATCATGAATAAATCCTAGCGATGCTTAACGGAATATTAGACTGGACAAAATTTTAATGATGAGCGAACAAACGAGCCGTCTTACTGAATTGGAATTCAGGCTTATGATGGGAAATAAAAGTACAAAAAGCAGCATACACATCTGTTCTTCATACCACCCATCCAGCTGTAGCACTGTATGTTTTGACTTGAGGAATTCAGTGTGACATCACCAGCCATGCACAATTGTGCTTTTTGAGTCAGGCGTAACCTATTCGGCCTCCCCTGAAACTAGATACAGGCAGTGTAGCAGTGGTACTGGGAAGCCTGTGGTCATATTACAGGCTGACAGCAACAGTGCAGCACACGTAGAGGTAACCTTAAGGTCGGGGACTGTCAGCCAAGGGTAAATATTGCTTATAATTTTAGGTATGGCCCTGCATAATAGTACATTCCCTGTGTAGCATCCTTTTGATAAAACCTTCCTATTTGTCAGTTGGTCAGAGCTTTTAAAAAAAGGAAGCTGCCTATAGAAGATCTATGTTTGGTTTTCCAAAAAGGCAATGTGGTGTTTAGACTATAAATTATTAACCAAGGCTCCATTAATAACCCACGGATGGCAGGTCAGTGCTGAAAAACGTAATCAAAACATCACATGCTTACTCATGAATGAATCATCTAAACAGCAGACCAAGGAGGCAGCCTTTATCCATAATCTTTCTCACAGTCAGAACAGGGATGAAAATATTTATTTAGCCAATCTGATACATGTTCTCTGAGTTTAAAGTTTGCATCTGATATCTTTCTCATGACTCCGCAGAGGAAACCCTGACAAGTGTGACATATGGGGGAACACGCCACTCCACCTGGCAGCCGCCAATGGTCACCTCAGCTGCCTTTTCTTCCTGGTGTCTTTTGGTGCCAACATATGGTGCCTGGACAACGACTACCACACGCCGTTGGACATGGCTGCCACAAAGAATCACATGGATTGCGTCCGCTACCTAGATTCCATCGCATCCAAGCAGACAGGCCTCAATCCCAAGCTGGTCAGCAAACTGAAGGACCGGGCATTTCGTGATGCCGAGCGACGGATCAAAGAATGCGTGAAGATGCAGAAGAAACACCACAAACGCATGGAGCGAAAGTTTCACAAAGAGGCTTCTGAGGCTTCTGCATCAGACGTTATGAGTTTTTCCAGTTACACCAGCAGCTCTCTTAGCCACAAGCTGCGCAACTTCAATGCAGCAACCGTCAGTGTGCCATATTCTCAGGTCAGGAGTCTTCTTAACTGCATAATTTAGCAAGACTGCTAAATACCACCATGGTGACAGACAATGCTAACATGGTGTAGTTTTTTCAAACTTCACCTTCTTAGCTACAACGTAACTAACAAAATTGAATGGAAATTTTGGTGATGGTGATGGTGTTAGAAGAAAAGTTATTACAATTCATCATCTGGCAACCATGAATATATGTCCAAAATTTCATGTCAATATATCCAGAATTTGTCAAGCTTTAGTGTGGAGCAAAGTGGTCAACTGACTGACTGATCAACAGACCATCACTACCATCCTTAACACCATGCTGCTTCCGCATATCATATGAAACCAGTAGCTATGTGAAAAGTATCAAAAACATATGAATCAGTCTTAAAGCTTCTAAAATTGCTCTGTGTTAAAGTAAGAAATACACTGTCTTTATGAATATTTCTTGTTTTATTCCTGTCCTTTTAGGCTACTCTCCATGCCACAAACCGAGGGAAGACAAAGATCCAGAAGAAGCTAGAGAGGAGGAAACAAGGAGATGGGACCTTTAAAATCTATGAAGATGGAAGGAAGAGTGTGCGCTCCCTCTCTGGACTTCAGCTGGGCAATGATGTCATGTTTGTCAAACAGGGGACATATGTAAATCCAAAGGACCGTGGTCGCCGCAATGTTCGTGACATGTTCCCCAGAGACAATGATGATGCCATTTCACGTGCCATGAGCGAGCCAGACCTCCACGGTCCCGATGTGGACTATTCTGAGATCAGCACCGACTCTGGACATGATTCTCTGTTCAACCGGCCCGGTCTGGGCACCATGGTCTTTAGGAGGAACTACGTGAGTGGGGGGATGTTTGACCTCGGTGGTCGGGACGAGGCAACTGTGGACCGGTCGGGCAATAATGTGCGTTTACGCAGTCGGCTGCAGCATTACCCGAGTCTGGATGCAGACAGCATTGGCAGCGCACGCAGCCTACAGGAGAGGAATGTGGAGGACCTGCCTTGGGAAGAAGTAGAATTAGGGCTGGACGATGACGATCAGCCTGAAACAAGCCCTCTGGAAGTTTTCCTAGCCACACAAAGCATGAGCGAGTTTTTCTCCATCTTCAAGAGGGAGAAGATTGACCTAGAAGCGCTGTTGCTGTGCTCTGACCATGACCTTAAGAGTATCCACATCCCCTTAGGACCGAGGAAAAAGATCTTAGATGCGTGTAAAAGACGGCTGGAGAGCATAGAGGACCCGGACTGCATCGAGGACACAGAACTGTGAGTGCTGAGATTTTCATTGAGATTACAGTTTAGTAAGGAAGTATTTGAGCAATGACATATTGTTTGTTATGTTGTCTCTGTTCTCCCACACATTGGATTTGATATGAAACAATAAATGTTGGGGAGTACCAACTTTCAATTTAAATTTGAGTATGTACCCATCAGACACATCATTGCATCAGTGGGGGGGTTCAACATTTTCTCTGGGGCAAAAAGGAACCCAGTACAGTGTGTCAGTGAACTGAAGTGTTACAGTCTTTACAGTATCTTGCTTGATTAACTAAAACTGAATGTGATGGAGTAGAAAGAACAATATTACCCATTTGAAATGTATTTGAGTTGAAGTATGAATTAGAATAAAACTGAATTCCTGAGTGAATACAAAGGGGGTGACAACTATAGAAGCTAATACCAAACAGGTAAAAGACTAAACCACCACAGCCACACAGAAGATTATTAGAATGAAATAATAAACTCTGTATTGGTGTCAGAACATACCTCTACAACAGAGTACCAGTGTTTGCTAACATTAGATAATATATGACATTTTGGTTTTGAAACGCCAAGCCAACATTGGAAATGAAAGGCAGCACCATCAGCTAGCAAACACAAGTTAGCTAAACTGTAACTTAAGGCAAAATTTAGCCACTAGCTAATATTTGCATTCATCCGTAGATACTTGACACAATTTAATTCAGACATTCTGAAGGTAAGAAAGTAAAGTGTACTAAACAAGCTAGAGAGTTAACCACTGCTACTTACATTTACCTACACTGTCACCCAACACACAGGAGCTAGACATGAGGAATGAGGGCGGAGTCACAGATGGAGTGAGGCAGACAGACGAGATGTTAACTTACATCAAAGTTAAGAAATGGTACGGTCCACTTTAAGGGTGTCTGAAATCATACTACATCATTCTTCCAGGCATGAATATGGGAAATATATCATAATATGTACAATTACAGGTAAGTAGGATATATAAATGTTTAAACCCCCCGGACTGTTGTTTTTACCTCTTTTTTAAAATGCTTGCTTGGTCTGTATATTTGCTCTCATTGTCCTGCTGCATGATACTAAAGCTTGAGTACAGTATATAAGAATTGATTCCTAATCTGTTCACTAAGTATGGATATGAGCATCCTCAAACACTCTTCAAGCTAAAATGTCAGCATTATAACCTCATAGTATTTCATTTTAAATCCAATGTGCTGCAGTTGAGCCAAGAAATAAAAAAAGGAGTAACACTCCAAATGTTTATAGACTGCACTGCATTGTTGCTGTTGAGATGTAGCCACTGGGGAAATGTGTTGTTTAAAGAAATCTTCTTCAGTTACAAACATGGAATCTTTTGTTTTCATTCTATCCTGCAGATAATAAAAGTTGTTGTAGACTGTCCTCCTGCTGTGCGCTCATCCAGCCTTAAAGGTCAGTGGAGCATTGTTGAGCGAATGTCACGTACGGACAGGGAGGACTTCATGATTCACCTCTCCTGGTAGCACAGTGGTAACAAAGCAGAAAGGATACCGTCAAGATCAATATGTCAAGCAAGAGGAGACGAGCGTGAGATAAATTCTTAACAGAATTCTTGTACAGCGTCTTGTTAGCCTTGGGAGGATCACTGAAAATATCTGTGTATGATGGTTGGTTGGACTCCCCTGCACTGCATGGTTTAACAAACTGAAAGACAATCATCAGAGTGTAGTGCTGTGCAGTGTCATTGTATGCCACATGGCAGAGTTAACAAAGAGTTGATTGTGGGGTCTGTGTCCCCTGAATGTGTTCGCCCCTGTGGGGTAAGTCCTACCACCTCATGTGCCTGCATTGCTTGTGCCTATGCATTTGTTTAAAAGTGTGTTATGTCATAAAAATCATTGACATTAACTTTATCATAACTTTCTAAGTATCTTTTTGCAATAACAACATTTTGAGCAACATTTTCACTCCACCTTTCATCTCTGTGCACGTTTACATATAGGAAGCCATGTCAGTCCAAGTGTGGCTCACTGGCAATGCAGGCCAACTGTTCACTGATATCACTGTACTGATTTACTGTAGTGTTGTAAACTATGTGAAAACACAGCATCTTTACATTATTTTATAATGCACAATATAACGTATAGTTTATTTTGCATGTTCAGTCCATGTATAATTATAAACCTTTGTATATCACTCATGTCATTCTTGATAACATGACAGTCTTCCAACAATTTGTATCTTGAGTAATTTTTTTAATAATATACATCTACAGCACAGCATATGTCGATGTTTACTATCGCAACCTTTTAACATTTTAAGTGGGATAAATAAAAATACAAATGTTTTTGATGTTGTAAATTACTTAACTGAGGAATCCATATACTTTGCTCTCCTTTCGCCACATACACTACTTATTATATTTCATCAGCAGAAAGGCTCAAATTGAAGATATGCAGAGTACACTGTAAGATGTTCCTTTATAACGGTCGCAGTTTCCATTAGGAACACTAAGGTTGTGTCCTAATAGTCCTTTTTCTGGGTCTTTGACACAAAGAGAACTTTACATTTTACAATTATACACATATTATACATAATGGATGTTAGATGGCTGGTTCTGATGTTTCTTAAACTTAATATTTTTGTAACTTCCACCAGAATTACATACATGTGAACATGTATACAGGAGGCTCTGAAACATTTCGACCATAATGTGCAGATGGTTGGAAGCTACTAAAATTTAGATGAGTGGGATTCTGCTGTGAAAATTTGCCTCAGTATTTCGAAACCTCAACTGTAAAGCTATAAAGTACATAAATTCTTACTCATTAGTATACCAAAGTTAAACTGAGATCCTACCTCTGCATTGTGTAACCAACATTTACAATATTTTACAGGTCAATGAACATCCTGTCTCAGCCGTTACCTGTTTACAAAGACATAACTTTAAGCTTCTGCCGAGACTTTGGTGTGTGTGTGTGTGCAACTGTGTGAGAGAGACAGACACAAAGAGTGGAAAATATTTGTTTTGGCATCTTCAGCCACAGTGATAATCCTCACATTCTGCTCACACATACACTAAATTCAAGTGTCATTGTTTCCTCTGTTCTGCATGGCATGAAATCAGGAAGTTGTACTTTAGATAAGTGGCGTTGTCTGGAAGTTCAGTGACTCTGACATGACGTTGTTATCAAAAGGAAACACAATTAGACTTTACTAGATGGTTTAAGAGCACTAAGTGTCCCAGTGCAAAACTAATTTGTGACATTGTCAGTTAGACCACTATCATTGTCTTATTGGAAACAGAACCCAGATGCTATTCTAACTTTACCCGACAATGTAAAATCAGTAAACACAACAGGACTTTAACTTGGACAAAATAAAAGACAGGATGTTGATTCCCCTCCCCAGCTGCATAATACACTCGTCATTTCCTCCTCATATCTTTGCGATCTGGTGTGTGTCTTCAGCTTAGTGAGGCTGAGTACAAGGCGAAGAGGAGAGTAAAACGGGAGGGGTGAAAATGCTGGCTGAGAACAAAATTCCTTAGGCGTGGTTTTAAATTCTTTCCTTGCGCACTGTTAGGGTCTTTCGATAAAAAAAAAAAGGCAGGAAAAAGCAGCAATAAGTGAGGAGCAGTCACAATTAGTCTTGTGACCGCCTAAAGGTCAACCAAATCAGATCAAGGGTGACTAGAGGGAACACTCTGAAACATGGCAACTCTCAGCAGTAACAGCGAGGAGAATTTGAACGAGGTTCAACACAATGCCAGCGTGAAAGAGGAACCGGAGGATCCTACCATTCAGACATCTGACATTCTGCTCTCTCAAGATGTGTTGTGTGACTCCTGCATGGACAGCCCCAGCAAGGCCCTAAAATCCTGCCTGACCTGTCTGGTTTCTTACTGTGAGGCCCATCTCAGACCCCATCTGGAGAACATCAAATTTCAGAACCACCGCCTGGTGGATCCCCGCCACGACATCGACTGCCGGACTTGTGAGGTTCATCAGCTTCCTCTCGAACGCTTCTGTCTGACGGACGGCTGCTGTGTGTGTCTGGACTGCGAGAGCCAGGAGCATGAAGGGCACACAATTGCATCCATAGGGGAGGCATGCTCACAGATTGAGGTCTCAAAAACACACAAACACACACAGTGCAATTTATTCAACACATTTAATATTGTGGAATTAATATTTTGGCAAATTTGCTTTAGTTGTTTTAAACAGCTTCCCTCCTTTCATCTCAAATGTGCAAAATATTCATTGAGAATATGTCAGTAATGGTCTTGCATTGGTTCCTAACACATAGTCTTATTTGAAATCCTGATGCAGCATCTCTTGTAGTCCTGTTTCTGATGATTGTTTGTAGGCTGAGATGCAGAAGAAACAAGAGGAGATCAGTCAGAGTACCTCAGCAGCTGAGAGAGCAATTGAAAAGCTGCAGAGCAACAATGACTTAATCAAGGTATGTTGCATAAACAAACATTTCACCATAACCTGTTTTCTGTGGATTGATCGAATTCAAAGTGGCCTGCTTCAAATATGCTATTCTAATTTCATCATCATTTTCTACAATTATTTTGTTTCTTCTCCCTCTGGCCCCTTCAGTCTTCAGTGCAGGAGATTTGTGTACTCGTTGAAGAGCAGTTTGCAAGGATGCAGGCGACTGTGGAGGAGGCTAGAAAAGGGGCCATGGAGGTGCTGGAGGGGGAGCAGAGACAAGCCCTCAGACAGGCAGAAGGCATCCAGGCACATCTGGAGCAGAAGAGAACAGGGCTGATGAAAACATTGGCTCAAATGAACAAAATGTCCAGGAGCAAGTCTGACATTGACTTCCTTCAGGTAGAAAATATGTGAAATATTTAAAATAATTATTTATAAGTAAAGAAATTGCATGACCTAGGAGGGTGCAAAGTCATTTTTGTCAAATGTTTCACATGATCTGGGATTAGGACAGAATGTTCTTTGAGACAAAGAGTTTATTTTGGATTCCGCTGTATTGACAGTGTACACACAGCAGGCATTTCTGCTTTCTGGGTTATTTAACAAAAGAGTTTTTTCTTTGAATTTTTATTGGTGAAGCAAAACAAACACATAACCAATGATTTAACATAAATAGATAGACATTAAACAGCATCATATATATACTATACTACAGTGGGACAAGCATTACATTGAACAGAGACTAGGCCTTTACTAAGTGTAAAGGATGAGCTGATATGGTGTGTGGCTGAAGCGGAGTGATTGGGGACAGTGGGATTCTGCAGCTCAAGATAGTGGATATGTTCTCAGTTACTGCTGTCCAAAGGGAGTGAAGTGGTTGTCAGGCCCAAGTGTCATGAAAATAATCATCAGTGCTACCCAGAGTGCAATGTGAACAGGTGTCTGTGTCAGCCAATCCCATTTTAAACATTTTATCTTTGGGTGATGAGGGTTTTGTTGATGGTTTTATATCGTACAAGTTGCAAGTTTGTGTTGGTGGTCATAGAGCAGATGTTTTTACAGATTTGTATCCAGAACTCGGGGGTTTGGAGAGAGAGACGATTCAGTCATGTGGTAGGGAGTGTGACGGGGGTATGAGGGATGGATATAGGTTTATAAAGTTTTGAGAGGATCTTTGTTTTATGAGTTTGTTTTTTGAATGATTTTCATGATCTCGACACTTCACTCAGAAGGTTGTAGTGTGTTGTTGGTTATGTTAACTTTTGAATAGATTATGGATTTTAATTGCTGGTATTGGAGGAAATAGTCTCTCCCACCCCTGTACCTCTGGATTAGTGTATTGAATGATATGATAGGTTGTTGAATAGGTTTTCGATAAGTGATCCCTTTTGTTGCCGTGATGGAAAGTAGACAGAGTTTGAAGTACAGTTAGAAGTCTGGACTGTGCCAAATTGGGGTGCACCTACTGGGTGTTAGTGATGATTCAGTGATGTGAGTGGTTTTCCGCCAGGCTGTCAGAGTTGAGGTGATTGTTTTGTTCTTACAGTAATTCAGTTTCTTGATTGATTGTGGTAGGAAGGAAAGGAAGGAAGCAATTGAAGTAGTTTTACATTGATTTTGTTCCAGTTGTAGTCGTGGGTTATTGTCGTTGTGCTTTTGGGTCCATTTGGATAAATATCGTAGATGATTTGCTATGAAGTAGCGGAGAAAGCTTGGCACTGGCCACTTTGTGATTTTCAATCGAAATCGAATTTCAATTTCGATTCTGGGTTTTTGCGGTAATTAAGTTGTTAATGAGTCAAGTGCTTTGAACCATTTGTCGGTGGGGGTGGTGGGAAGCATTGAAAGCAAATAATTAATCTGAGGTAAGGTTTTCATTTTAACTGTCGCAAATGTCAATTTGCCCCATGAGAGTGAGCAGCAGCCTAGGAGAAATATTAATGCCTAAATATTTTATGCTGCCGGTGTGGAGTGGGGAAGGGGTCGTGAGATTGATTTGTTCCAGTTTTTTGTGTAGTGTGAGATTGTGGAGAAGTTTTTAATGATGTTGTTATTGTAAGTGTAAAAATAGACAGGCACATCTAGAGCAAAGGAGAACAGAGGTGACGAAAACGTTGGCTCAAATGAACAAAATGTCCACGAGCAGGTCTGATGTTGACTTCCTGCTGGTACAAACATACGAAATATTAAAATAATTATTTATAAGCAGAGAAAATGCATTGCCTAGAAGGTTTAAAGCCATTTTAGTTAAATGTATCACATGATCTGGGATTAGCACAGAATGCTCTCTGAGACAAAGAGTTTATGTTGGACTCCACTGTATTGACAGTGTACACACAAGCAGGCATTTCTGCTTTGCGGTTATTTCACAGAGAAGAGTCCTGGATCACCAGCTTCATTTCACATCATGACGCTTGATACATGTTACTATTCTTTTGCTTGTTCTAGGAGTACTCAGATTGGAAGAAAGGAGTGGCAGATGTACGTCTGCCCAATGTGTACGTTAACCGCATGGACTACCTAACCTCTTATGTCCAAGTAGTGACTGATGCTACACAGGAGCTGTGTGATCTGATTCTCTCCTCCTACAGGGACAAACTGAGCATGTTTTGTAAAGGTGGTGAGTGTATGTTATACTGGATACTTTACCTTATATCATGTGGCTTGTCATGGCTCAGTTTTTGAATGTGTTTATGGATTTTCCAATTGTCAAGTATTCAATACATTGCAGAAATCCTGACAAATGACCTCTTTTCAAAATTATTAACTAGGTACTAAATTGACGATGCCAGAATCTCAACTTTCATCCTTGCCTGATCCTGAGACCCGAGAGGACTTTCTGAAATGTAAATAGACCAATATAATATGTTGAATAGAACATGTTCATTTGGCTTATCAGTTATTCACAACTTACATTTCCCCTATATTGTAGACACAAAGAGTTTGACCTTTGACCCAGACACCACGCATCATTTCCTGCGTGTAACAGAGGACAACAGAAAGCTCACCAACACCAGCCCCTGGCAGCACAGCTACCCAGACCACCCTGATCGTTTTGAGTACTGGCGGCAGGCGATGACTTCACAGAGCGTTTACTTGGGGAGGCACTACATTGAAGCAGAGCTGAGTGGGGAAGGTGCTCATGTGGGAGTCACATACAAGAGCATCGATCGTAAGGGAGAGCAGAGCGCCTGTTGCATCACCGGGAACGACTTTTCTTGGTGCATGGGGAGGAACAGCCGAGGTTTCTTCACCTGGCATGCTGGTCTGGAGACGGCCTTGGAAGTTACTGATATCAAAAGAATTGGCCTATATGTTGACTTTCACCAAGGCTCTGTGTCATTCTATGGTGTAACTGGTCCAATGAGGCTGCTCCACAAGTACAAGGCTGATTTTATAGAGCCACTATATGTTACTGTCTGGCTGTCAAAGAAAGACAATGTCGTTTCTCTGGTTAATGAAAGATGATGCCTCTCCCCAGCTTTTATGAACAAATTACCAGCTGCCATCAATTTGAGCTTGTAAAAGGAAAATAGTGCGCTATAAATGTTTATTGAGGTTACATAATAAGGTGCATATATGGAGGATTTTTTCACATACATGTGACTGACACTTAAATTTACCACCACCTAGTGGTAACTCTGCAGCATGAGCATAAGAAACGTGCAGCAGTAGGTGTTTTAGGATTTTACTGCAGCTTTACTGCAACTTTACTGCTCTTTAACGTGATATAAATGAGGAAACAACTGCCTGCCAACAATTCTTTTATTTGTCTTACAAGTTCATTTGGTCATTAAAACACTTCAGTGTCATTTGTATAAGATTATTTACATTGTTTATGAAGTGTGTGAAAAATCATCAAGTTAGTACAAAAGTACTTTGTAAATCATTAACATACCTAAAGTTAATTGCAGTCAACTTCAGGCATTAAAATCAGTTTCATTCTCATCAAAAACTGGATTTACAAAGTACACACCTGTCTGAGTCATGGAGATTGAATTATTAGTTTCAGTCCCAGACAATCCGGGAATATCGGACAGCATGTTGGGCTTGTCAAACATGGGGTTTTCAAATCCGTGGTCAAGAGGCCCACCAAGTTCTCCAATATCACCGTTTCTTTTCAAGCTTCTCAGAGATGGCATTGATGGCATTGATGGCATTGAAGGCATTGATGGCATTGATGGCATTGATGGCATTGATGGCATTGATGGCATTTGAACAATGCCCCTACGAATCAGGACAACTACTATGACAATGAGTGTAATCATAATAAAAACTCCAAACACAATTCCAACCACCATCCCTGCATTGCCTCCAGACTGATTGCTGCTGCTGCCAGTTGAGGCTTGAAATTCAGCCCCAGTGATTCCGAGGTTAGAGCCATGAGAGCGGGCATCCTTCACTATTTCCGAGGCAAGAGCTTCTGACTTTTTCCCCTTTTCTCCATCCAGAATAGCCACCTGGATCTCAGGTGAGGGACTGAAAGGGATGATCCCCATCAGACGTTGTGACTTGACAACTTTAGACATGCCCAGCTGGATGGATTTGTATTTTGGCTGGACGAGAAAAAGGTGATGGATCCGTTGCCTGTAACTTTGCAGGTTGAAACCAGGGGCATAATGGATGGTGATGATGGCACCACATACCTCACAGCAGTGTCCTATGGGGAGTAGAGGCATCTTACAGTTCATAGATGCACATGTTACACTGCTACAGATCCGCTGATGGTTTACAGAGTTCCCACACTCACAGCCAGAAGGATCCCCACACCCTGGGTTCCCAACAGTGATGGCAGAGGATCCGTGAAACTGCAGCCGGCCTGAGCGTGAGCTTAGATACTGTGAAAACTCAGATTTGCTATCAAACTTCTTCCCTTGCACTGACACAGATTTTACAGGAATGCTAGACTGACTGGAGCTGGTGTCCACTTTGAAGGAGGAGAGGGCTTTAAAAACCACGTCATCATACTGGCAAGGGACACTCTCTTCATGGACTGAGAACAGGAAGTTTCCATGCTGCAGCTCATCCACAGTCGCAGCCACCTGCCACAGAGCTGGGTTAAACCATTGCAGAGAGTCTGAATCTTTGAACTTGGTAGTCACACCTTGTCCGCAGCCTGGTTCTTGTCCTGCCAGAACATAAAATCCAGCTCCTGAATTCAGGATGAACTCTCCATCAACTGGCATCCTCATCTCCTGCACAGCATGCGTGGTCTCCACAAACACAGACACTTGTCTTTGGGCTGAAAACTGAACTATGTCATTGCCACATGGGACAGCTCCTTTGTCCCAATTGGTCTTATTCTCATAGTTGGTGTCAGGGATCCACTGTTTGTACAGGGCGTTCGCAGCCCCGACAAGACAGAAGAGAAGGAGCATGTCTGGTGTATTCAGCATCTTGAATATTTGTGACAGACTGAGAGAACATTAGGTGACCTTTGTGTCCAACCTTGTGACTAACACATGAGTGCACGCAGCTTAACAGTAAATTTGATGAGTTCTGAACCTTGTCAACCTGTTCAAGCAGGTGACCTGTAAAAGATTTACTTTTTCACCAATAACAGACCTGCCTCTGCTTTAAGGCAACATTGTCTGCCTGTTACCAGAATATCCTGCGCAGAGAGTTCAGTGGTTATTCCGATGTGGGCTTTCTACTATTCTCCTGTCTTTCCTTGTCTTTTCAGATTGCTCTGTCCAAATACTATGACTGCAGGGTACTGAAAACATTTCAAATTAAATTCCAAGTAAATGTTCAGGGATGGACTGGAAAAGGACAAATTCTTCTTGAAGGGCAACTTCTGGTCTTCCAAGATCTTCAATTCCTTGGTTAGCTTCTTTGAAGACAGCCTGGAAATGCATGTTTCATCTGTTCTTTCTTATTTCTACTATGAATTGTTTAATAAATCAGAAATCCCAACATTTAAAATCTATAAAAGTATAAAACCAACCTTCATTCTCAAATTACTCAGTCAAGATCATAACTTGTTGAATGAACTTAACTATTACATCATAACATGCTGCAGAAATATTAACATTAATAACATAGCACAAAGAAATGCAGTTAAAAAGCATGAAAAAAATACCAGACTGGGTTTAAAATTGTTTGGTTTTTTATTCCTCTAGCTTCCACATAATTATTTTCACTCAGTATGATCTTAAACAATTCAGAGGTGAATAAATAAGAATTTTAGGATATTGCTTTTGAAAAAGTCATACATTTAGGAAGCAAACTGTTTTGCCATATTTGTATGTTTTTTTTATTTATTTATTTATTATTTTCAAATGTCTTCCAGTCACCAGGACCAGGTTCTCACTCAGCAGAGACATCACTCAGTAGTGTAATCCTACTTCTTGGACCAGGAGCTAGGATTATGCATAAAAACCTGAATTTCCTCTGAGGCAGTCTGTCACCTGTGGCAAAGTTGCATGCTATTAGAGATAAGCATGCTGCTTACATAGAATAACAATACAGTACGTGGCCAAACGGGAATGGATACGGAAGTGATGATCGGAACTATGCTGGAGGAGATGCTGTGGGGGCGGGGTGACAGATGAGGACAACTAATTAGCCCGAAACTCGCTACACCTGTTGCTCTTCGTTTATTACACCTTGTTCGATGCGCTATCTTCTTGTACAATGTGACCTGCAGGAAGAGGAACGCTACTTAAGAGATTTTCTGTTCTCCACCAGTGTCCTTAGTCTCCCCTTTGACCCCCATTGATGAAGTTTAACGCGTCAAAGACTCCCAAGACCTGCCTTTGACGTTATCGTAGACAACAATCTTCATCTGGTCGACAGGACATCATGAAAACTGTAGCTCAGCAGATATTCCGGACCTGCAACAAACTTTTCTCTAGGTAAATTTAGGCAACAGTGTAGAGCAACTATCTATGACTCTCAAATTATGTCTAGCTGCCCCACTAAGCCTCTTATTTTGAAGGAATAGAGTGAACTTTAAAGTGCATTAACCCTTTAAAAGCAAAGACAAATTATATCAAATACATTTTCTATGGTACACTTGTGAATTTTTACAGCACTTACCTTGATCTGTTATATTCTTTTTGTTGGCTTATAGAAAAATATCTTGTATTTCTCAGCTGGTAACCTGAGCATGTTTGGGATAATTGCTGTTTTACTGCAAGAATGACCTTTTGTAGAAAAACACCAAATGATGTTGTGGAAGCCCATCCATCCAACATAGAAACAGCAGCACAACTGGAAAACATCCAACATTTTCCCAGTCCTTCCTGTCCTCCCAGTGTGGAGGCTGTGAGAGAGGGTGCTGTCCACCATGTGGCAGTGGTGATAGAGAGGGCCCACCATGGTGGTGGATGGCTCCTGTCTGGCATAATCTGCATCAACATCCTGATCCTGGGCTGTGCTCTGGTCAGCGCCAGTGCCTCCAACAGCGTGGCCATTACTGCCGTGCACCAGCAAATCTTCCTCATCATTCTCATCCTCCTCACAATGTTGTGGATGCTGTTTTACACAGTCGTCACCTCTCGAAAGGATCAAGAAGTCTTGTTCAAAGACAGTCATGCAGGGCCTGTGTGGCTCAGAGGTGAGAACTCTCTTGGGGCCTCTGTTCTTTGAAGTGTGTTCTTTCAAGATTTGATCACTTTGATTATATTTTATATTGCAGTTGGACTTGTGCTGTTTGGCCTGCTCAGTCTGCTCATGGATATCTTCAAGATTGCCAACTATGTGGGCTACCTTCACTGCGACTCAGCTGTTAAAGTTGCTTTCCCTGTGGTGCAAGCTGTATTTTTGGTTGTCCAGGTTGTAGCATTTTAGGAACATTACGCTTATGCAGTCATATTTTCATTTCTGGATGAGTATGGAAAACTCAATGAAACTGTCTGTTTTAGACATACTTCCTGTGGATTCATGCAAAGGACTGTGTGCAGCTACACACAAATTTCACACGGTAAAATGTCTTTATTTATTACAGTCAATTCTTATTCATTTGCTTATAATCTTGCAGGACATGCTCATTGTTTCACTCTTTTCAGGTGTGGGCTTACCCTTACACTCTCAACTAACTTGGTGGTGTGGATGGCAGCAGTGACTGAAGAATCAATTCACCAAACTGAGATCCCTGATTTAAATTTCACTGTCTCACACAAGATGTACAGAGGTATCGTTTTTTTTTTTTTTTTTTTTTTTTTGTTGTTTTTTTTTTTTTTTTTTTTAAATCACTTCTAATCGGATTCATTCATGGTCGCTGTTAAGGGAAAAAAAAACTCAACTGATCTTTCCATTTCAGCTAGCTTTGGTGATAAGAAGTGTAAATGCAGCCACTCGGTGTGTGACACCTTCAAAGACGCCTACTACTACCTGTACCCCTTCAACATAGAATACAGCCTCTTTGCTTCTGCCATGGCCTACATCATGTGGAAAAATGTGGGTCGACTTGTGGAGGATCACAGTCACCACAACGTTGAGTTCCGTCCAAAGGATGTGTGTTTAGGACCCTTAATGGGAATACTTCTGGTGGTGACAGGAATTGTTACATTTATAGTGTATGAGGTGGCAATACTAGAAGAGGAGGAGAAGAAGAGAAACATGGCCTTGCTGATTCATTTTACCATGAATATAGTGATAGTGAGCCTGATGTCCCTCTCCGCTATGATCGGCTGCATTTTCTACAGGCTGGACCGCAGGGAGCATGTATCAGAGAAAAACCCCACTCGAAGTTTGGATATGGGGCTCCTGGTTGGAGCCTCGATGGGACAGTTCATCATCAGCTATTTCACTATTGTGGCTGAGGTGGCGACGGGAGCCAGAGGCTACCTGAACGCCCTCAACCTGGCCTGGGCTGTGCTGACGGTGCTTCAGCTCGGCCTTCAGAACTACTTCATCATTGAAGGCCTGCATCGGGAGCCCTTCCATGTGATGCAGGAAGCAGCTCTGCACACCAATGCTCACGCCTTCCAAGAACATGTAGAGATGAGCATTGTGATGGAGACCAATAAGTCTAGCTACTTCCCAACTTTAAGTTTTGTTAAGCCAAGTTGGAAGAGAAGAGTTCTGAAGGAAGTCTGTGCTTTTTTGCTGCTTTCTAACATCATTGTAAGTTGTATTTATGCTTATTTTCTTATATTGCAACTCTAACTGCAACACCGTTTTCCTTTGTCTTTCGTATTCACTTATTCTGTGTTGACAGCTGTGGATCATGCCTGCATTTGGTGCTCGTCCCCAGTTTGATCATCCCACGGAGATGCAATTCTACAAATTCACAATGTGGGCCGCTATTGTGAATATTGGACTTCCTTTTGGAATCTTCTACCGCATGCACTCAGTTGCTAGTCTGTTTGAGGTGTACTTAATCTCTTAGCTGAATCTATTTTTGAGTATCGAGAGCACTTTTGTGATAGCCTGTTTTATGTAATAAATGTTTAAGTTTAATTTCATATATAAATAAATTTTAACTTAAAAAAAAAAAAAATCATGATGCATTAGTTATTAGCTTCCCAAACATTTAAATTCCCACATACAAATTTATATTTATAAAAGGTTTAATAATGTGCTGCAGTCTGAACATATTACAGGCGATTCCATTTACTTGTATAGTTATTGATGAGCGCCATAGTCTGGGGTTTGTTCATCTGATTATGTTCTGTTATTGAACTTTATAAACAGCAACAGTTGTGGCCTTAGAGCAGTGGTTCCCAATATTTTAAAACAAAGCAAAATGCTTGTGACCCCTTGTCAAAGGTTTTAACAAGGTATTCAGTGTTGTTGTTGTCCCCCCTTATCTAAAATCATGAAGTTGTACTATTTATAGATGTATTTGTAGACCATCCCCTCAATATTTAGGCTATGTATTCCTGCAAAGAGATTTGAGAAAGTGTCAACTGGCTTTTAATTGTCAGTGTAAATGTGAGTGGAGCACTCTAGTGGTCATGGTGTAAAGTGCAGCTTTCATTTCACAGCATTTTTGTGGCTAAATTCCACAGATGAGACCTTGCAATAGTTGGGCAGTTAATATGGATATGTGTAGGTTTAACAGTGTTTGTGTGAACTAGGCAGGTGCTCACTGAGTAAATGGCACCTCTGAAGTATTTGTATTGCTTGAAAGTTGCACAGCAGTTGGTCTCCATTAAAGCACACACTTCAGTAATGTGACTAATACAGACGCTTATGAATATATATTTTCAGGAAAATTTAAGGAAAATACAATTTTCAACATCAAGCATTGTAAGCATAAGCCAGCCAGATTAAAAACCTGGCCATATACATCAAAACATACAATCTGTATTATTGTCTCCGAAGTCCTGGAGAGTTACATAATCACATAAACTACAACCATAATAACGGACAACTCGTAAAGAGTGCAAGTTCACTTTAAAGCATGGCAAGTACAACAATGTGAAACACCAATATTGTGCCAGTTGAGATATGTTGGAAAGCCTCTGTTGGAAAGCACCATATCTTCTATAACAGGTCTGACTGAAAAGTTAAACATTTCCTCTCTCACGTCTATGTTGTCAAAAGAGCAAACGCTCCAGTCATCCTGGTGCTTCGACAGACATTCTGTGGTCTTGAGGTCTGAAGAAATGTACAAACACAGTTGTTACGGGCAATAATGATAATTCTATCATCTGACCTCTTTATTCGAGCGTCATCTCCTCACTCATCTTAGGGACTCTACCCAAGTCAGTGGTGTAAGGGGCAAGCATTACGAAGACGGATGATTATGTTGGCAAGTTAAACACAGTGAGGTTTACCGGGAAACCAGATACTGAGGGGAAGATGAACCCTGGTGGTGAGCAGTCCCATGTTTGTTTTTGTTTTTTTTTAAGTCAAGAAGCTGCCTGTCTACATCCTCTGAATCTCAAAAAGGCGGACATCAGTGTCATACCAGATAGGAGGGTCCACATTGCTAGAAAAAGAAAAAACAGAATAAGATTAGTTTTAGTTGGTGTGAAAAGATGACTATTTGCATAATGCTCATGCTTTCTCCTGACTCACCGCAAATAGACGACACCCCACATGTAAGTGCGAAACCACATGGCAGTGCCTGCATTGGCCTGATACTTTCTGATTAGGATAGGATGAGGAACTGGCAGCAGACCCACTAATGTGCCATGCTGGAGAAACTTCAGGATCTCTGATTCATCTGTCAAACCCCTGCAGCGAAACATGAGCAAAAAAACATTCTGGAAATATTTCTAAAGAATCTCAGCCAATATGTGACCTTTTTATGTTCTGACCAAAAAAAGAAACAGAATTGTTTATATACTTGTCGATGCAGATCTTCTCCACTTGGGGAACTAACACTTGTAGAAGACGCATGATAGTCTGCAAGGGTAGCTTACACTTCCAGGAGAGCACCTAGGGCAAAAGGGGTAAATCTGCATCAATTACCCATTCTGTTAAATATCCAAAAACAATTAAGGCAAGGATGAGAGGAAAAGATGTTACTGACCCAATCTGGCGTGGGAGCCCAAAACGATGTCGAGGACGCACTTGACAAACGTCTTCTCTCCATTTCTGCTTCAGTGTAGAAAACATCCTGATAATGTGAAGAAATAGATTTACCAACGGTGCATATGCTTTTAAACGCATGCACACAGACACACACACTTACTTCATTATCTCTGCCTGAGTTTGACTCTGTATCACTGGTCCCGGCGACTGCGCTTTGGTCTGGGTGGACGGTGTGTGGGGAATCTGTCTTTGGGACGGACACCATGGTGCCATCCTCTGACACCTGTGACTTCTCGGTGAGTTTATCGATGCCTGCACGAAAAACAGAAAAACCAGTGACTACTCGCAGGATAGGTCTGGTGAAATTTCATGCTAACAAGACAGACTACCTCGCAGTCGAGAGATAGAAATTATTTTACAAAACGTGAAAAGCTAAGTAAGTTGACCAATGAGCCAATTCAACCCTCAAATAGTAAATAGCATACAGAGTTAGTACCTGGTATAGCGACCAGACTGGTCTTCAGTGTACCAGGCTCCGCTGGCACAGCAGGGTGAGAGCCCTCCATGGACACGGTCTCCTGGGAGCTTGTGCGGGAGATGACATCTGGTGACTTCCTCTTCCTTTGCAAAGCTTTTTGAATTGAAGATGGATCGGAGGGCAGGTTGGCCAGCTGGTGGAACACGTTACGTTTGCGAATGATGGCGTACACCAGGTTGCAGTTTCCTGGAGGTGAATGAATGGACAGATTTTATACGCGCAGATGTGTCTGCAAAAGCTTCAAAACAAAAAGCCCTTTCTAATACTTTGAAGTTTATAACAGTCAAGCTTTCTCTCACCGTCAAACTGGTACTGGATAATATTGTTAAAAGCCTCAAGAAGGAAGAATACAAGGTGATGGTTCTGGGCTGCAGAGAACAGAAACCAGCTGGTGGAGAAGGCCTCCAGCAGGTGGAGCAGTTTATTTGCTGCCACCATGGACAGGCTCTTCAAGTAGGGAGACACTGCAGAATAAACAGAAGGAACATAATAATCATGTAAAAAAAAATAAAAACAGTAATTTTCTAACTAATCAAACATGTAAAGACAATTATTTCTTATGACATGACAAAACTTTATAATATTTGATGTTGCAAGTCAAATCTGCGTATTGCCCAACAGATGGCGCCAAAGCAATTCACCATTTACAACAATGGTGAGCAGACAGTCGAACAGAGGCTGGAGACGCTGGTGGCCTGTGGTGATTATCTTGTGAAACACCTACAAAGCAAACAGAGTAACAGCGGTGAACATGAGCTGTTTTTTTTAAATCAGCCAGCAATAAAGAACAATACCAGTCCAGACTATGAAATGTCGCAGGTGTCTCACCACTATAAGCAGGTCAGCATGAGTCCCTGTGAACACCGGGATGTCCATCGGTACATGGATGGAGTAGGGCTTATTCAAGCGTACGCCAAAGTTTCTCTCCCCGCTCAGCAGCAGCAAAATGAACACGCCAATGTGCATGAGTCCTACACGGGCTGCACCCGAGGAAAACATGTCAAAATAAACTCACATGTAAGGCAGAGGCTTGTTAGTAGCAAGGGAAGTGATAACACTGAGGTGAGACTTACACTGGTCAGCCCTGGCATCGTTCAGGTAGTAGAGTATGGGAACCAGAATATCCAACACATCACTGCTCTTCAGGACAAAAAACAGGAACTTCTGCCATGGAAAAACAAAGAGGTCTGTGTTGAATAAAGACAGCACAGACTTTTAATGCCTCATCTGACCAAGGAAACTCTTCATTATAGTTCTCTCCAACCTTATTGAAGTCGCACAGCTTCCAGAAGAGAACCAACAGCTCTTGGTGGAACTGGATCTTCTTTGTGGAGTTAGGCAGATAAGTCTGAGTCAAAGGGTTGGTCAGCAGACGAGCCAGGCCCTTCAGTACAAAGTCAAAGTCCTGCCAGCAGGAGAACACAAGAAGCTTTGGACAGGTGATCTTAACAGGGAAAATCTTTGCGTATTTTACAGAAAGGATGATAAGAGTACCTCCTCTCTGTGAATCCTTGACAAATAATTCACAAACAGGTTTTCGGGGCCTGTAGACTGCACAAAGATACAGAGATTTATTTCAATGACATTAAACACGTGCCATATAGTCGATTCATTGATTTTTTTTTTTCCCTGAGGTCTAGGTGTCGTACCTCTTGTTCCTCCATGCTGGATGGGGAGGCAGGGCGGTGGGGAACCCCTCCGTCGTGCTCCAGCGTCACAATAAGGATCTGTACAGCCTGCTCCACTAGCTGCTCCCGGTAGTCAGAGAAGAGCAGGTGGTTGTAAGGGATGCCGTAGCCCACAGGATCGTAGGCACACACCACATTCAGCAGAGAGGTGAACAGAGGCAGAGCATGTCTAAGGGCAAAGACATGAAGACCAATCTGAGCGAATCATGTGCATCTGTGAGTCTCTTTCTTAAATTATAACGTACTGTAATTTCTAATGAACTGTCCTATGTTAGTCAACACAGAAATGATGTAGTGAAATCCTGAAGAGAAAAATAATGTGGAAATACAGACAGACTTGAGAGTTCAAATTTATGAATTTGGAAATAGTTTTTTCAAAAAATGTTAATTTAAGGTCAACTTACAAGCTTTTATTTCTGAAATTTCATTCACATCTCACTGACAACTCAGCCACAACCATCTCCATGAAAACTAAGCAAACTCCACTTGTGATGAAGATCATGAGATGCGTTTGTAAGCTCTGAAAAACCTAGTAAGTGGACCTTTTTGTCAGATAAATCTGCTTACAGGTAGTCTGTTTATTCACATGAATGTGAACTTGCATAATCAAGGTTTTACTTCTTGTGCCATTTAAAAAATCAGATAAAAAAAAAACAACTGACGATTTGATGAATGCACGTCGTCACGTGTTGTTCAAACATGCGTGGTTTTTATATATCACCTATTTTCTGTGGAGCAGAAGAAAGTCACCCAAGGGTTGAGGACACTGTTGTCTGATGATGGAGGCAAGTACATGGCCTCAGAGAAGCAGGTTAGTAACAATCTCAGCAACTCTGTCCTGAAGAGGGTCAGAGACAAAGACACAGAGGTGGAGAGAAACAAAAACCTGGTCAATCCGACGTGTAGATGAGACAGTAACGATACACTGATCGTGATACATGTCTTGCCAAACACAGCTGGACACAGTCGGCCGACTCACCTATTCAGGTCATGGATGTAGTTGAGTGGAGGGGACTGTGCAAAGCCCACCCCTGCCTCCCATATGTATTCACAGCTGTCTATAGACTGCATGTTCTCTACAGAGTCCTGGGTGGGGCAAAAAAAACAAAACAAACAAAAACATTCAAATGTAATAGTTTTTTTCAAATTGTAAAAAAACATTTCTCAGAACATGTGTTCAGTGACATTGCAATTACATTTCTGGTTGTCTATACTTTCTGCAACATCTCCTTAAACCTAAAAATATTAGGTTGTTTAATCCTGCATATTAAAATGAAATGTTTTTCGATGTGTCTAGTTAAGGTAGTGTTATGTTATGTGTTATGTTAAGCGTTGGAAACTAAAACGACTTGTTTAAGAATCTGAACACATGATGATCATAGTGCAGAAACTACTGTTTATGCAAGGTTAAGGTTGGGCAACAAAATCATCAGGATTATGGAAAAATGATCATTGTTAAATGGAGAATGTTGGTAAGTCATCTCCAAAGTCAAACGCTTTGCTCACCATAACAGCCTACACAGCTTTATTTTCGCCTTCCTACACTTATGCTTCTTCCTGCTTTGGCACTATCAGTGAACATTGTCTTAGAGAACAGTTACTTTCAACTAAGTTCTGTGAAGAGCTAAATCTGAGCCCATTTTTGCATGATGTGGTTTAATGGCAAATGTAAATATAGAATGACGGGGAAATAATGAGCATACTATAATGCAGTTTACCAGGGAAGTTTACACCGCTCAAGAGCTCATTGTGATCTGCAGAGTTGCGGTCGGTCATGCAACTCCTTACTCGTGAGAAATTCTTCCTGGTGACGCTGAGTGTATCATCCATCACTATCTGTTTCTGTCTTCTACTCAGAGAAACTTGAATGACAGGTTGGTTGGGCAACTTTAGACCAGGAAGAAGGAAGTGGCGCTTAAAAAAATATGTCTAACCTTTAAAACAATTCAATTAGAGTAAAGAGAGAGAAAAAATATGAAATGTTTGTGTTCCACTATTATCGCAATGTGTCAGCAGCAGTTTTGTTTTTTTTCTTGGATGGTGGTGAGATGTCAAGTTGATGACACTGGACTTCACAGTGTTTCAGGACACTGGGTACTCACAGGGCCTCGCTTGTGGCTGTGCACAGTGAAGTCAGGGCAGAAGAGCAGGTCAGCGATAGCCAGGAGCAGCGACTCGGCCAGTGGTCGAGCTCCGTCATCATCATCCAGCTCATCTGTCTGGAAAGGAAGGTTATATTTATGAGACTAAATCCAAATGTTGAATGTTATTCCATACCATTGACTGAAAAAAATAATGACGGAAATGGTAAAATGACTCAGTGCAGCTGAATTTACCTTGCAGCATCACATTTCCTGCTCTACAGGAGAAAAGGTAAATATACCTCCTTACAACTGGAATAAAGGAACCAACTGAAATGATCAGCTGAGTCACAGATATATACTCATGAAAAGGATGGGTTTATAACCTTTATGTATTCATTATATTGTATAACTAGAGTGAGTAAGACTCTGGGAAGCCTCACAATTTTGTATTTTTGTAACTGAGATATATTTTTAGCAACAAACAAAAGCATGTTGTGTTCAAAGGGAGATTGTGCAAGCGACAGTGTTGCTGCCTGATTATGTTAACACATGTTTTTAATTCTTAAAATAATCTTTCCTTTTTCTTTGTCCACTCACCCCAGCCCGCCCAGCGCCAGGCACCGTCGACCAGAAGAATCCTCTCCAGTCCTGGTCCTCAAAGATGTAGGGAAGGATGCGGGTCAGGATGCAAGTGCAGTTCAGGATCACCTGCTTCTCCCTCTCTGTGGGGCAGCCAGACTCTGCACCCTGCACCAGCTTCTCCACGGCCTGAAGAGTCAGGAGTCACATGAGAAGGAGTATGTATGGAATGGGAACCTCTAGTGAGCCGGGCAAATTGTTCGATTGTTTTACATCAGACCGATAAAGCTTGCTATAGTGTTTTTTAAATTCAATCTTAGTAATCCGATTTGCTTCAGCAACATCTGCGCTGCTTTGCAGTTGGTTAATGAGGCATCACTCAGTCAACATGCACAGTATGACAACAAACATAGTAGTTTCTGGCATGTTTTTCCATTATAAATTATGGTAATGCTGTTTTTGAAAATCAGATTCTTTGTAAGCTGATCGTGTGGGCAGTGAAGAAAAACCATCACAATGAACATATTCTTATAATATAAAATGTCTTATTTATGTCATCAACTAGACACATAATGAATTTGATTTTTGAGAGCAAAGATGCAACATCTGAACAAAGGCAACTGTCGACAATGCTGAAGTGTCTCGATTTTGTTTGGGTCAGTAAACATGAAGCTATGTGCAGCACCTTGTAAATTGTTCATTAAAGTCTGTTTATACTTGATATCAATTACACTGGGGAGTACACTACATATCTACACTTTGTTTCTTTTAACAATGAAAATATTTTGCCTGAGACGGGGCCATTTGCTGCTGTTTTGGGCCTTTGACATAGATTTACTGTTGAAAATGATTCATTATCTACATTTCATCAACAGCACGCTGCAGCCTGTGTCTAAAATAGTTAACAAACCCCTTTGAATCCACCCAGCTTCAAGGGCTCTCCTCTTCTCCTCTTTATTTAATTAGGCTCTAAGTACCCAGTATGCCTGTTTTGTCTCTGATAGGCAGCTTCAAATGGAAGCTGGGAGCAAGAGACAGGAAGCGAGGGGAAAGGAAGGGGAATTGACTCACATATTCCCACATTTGAGAGCATGAGGCAGTGCCTGGCTGACAGACGCCAGTGCTGGGCTCTAACCAACAAAATCCTGCATTGTTTTAAAAATAATATTATTCCACTAGGCAGCTTTAATGTAAGCATGCAAAAATGAAACATTGTGCATAGATGTCAGTGATGTTTTCTATGAGCACTACCTTATAGCAGAGGGTTGCTAAATTTGAGGGGGACTCCTCTCGAACAGCTCTTATCTCTGCAGCTGGCACCAGTGCAAAAACATCCTGGACCGTGGTGGTGGTGTCTGCCCAGAACTGGTCCCAGAAGGCATCGTCTGTGGCTTCCACTGGCTGTAGAAAATATGTTTACATTTTACTTCCCTTAGAACTGAGTCAACGGGAGCATTTCATGTCAGTGAGATTTCAAATAAAAATTGGCCTGACTGATCTTGTATGGCATTGCAGTGCGTTAAAAGATCATTGTGCCCTTTTCATCATAATTCATACATGGTTGTTTAGTCTTGCATTGTGCAGCTCATCCGAGGCCTAGTTAATGGCAATGTAAACAACCTATGTTCCAGCAACAGTGAGGAGGCATTATCTGGCACACTGATCCAAGCACAGTCCACCTGCCGCATCTGCAAACGTGGTCATTTCGAGACCTGCGTCACCAGCTTTGATTCAACTACGCCATCACTTATCTTATCGTCAAAACTAAACATGCACAGACTGGATGAAGGTTTGTGGTAATCTGCATCGCATAATCGACCGTCATTTAATCCAACAGTTTATGACAAATGCAATCTATTTGTAGTTCGGTGCATGCAATCTTAAACATCGACATTATAAACATTTCGATTATGTAAAATAAACATATGTAAATTTAAAGGGCTGTTAGCAATATGAGACCATGTTTTTCCTGCTACATGAAAAGCGTTATCTCATCTCCTCGGTGATGCTCTCCGGTGCGCTCATCGGCTCTGTCTCTCTATGTAATCCTTTATTCAAGAGTATGGAAGCGCATATACCTGTGTTTTTGTTGTCAGCTGAATCACCGCTTTCCTGAAGTTCAGTTTTGAATCGGTGCTGCCCATTGTGATTATTTCCCTTAATACTAACAGGACCGCTGCTGCTGAGAATCCCCGATAATCTCACCTCCGTCTTTCGCTTGAGTCATTGGCGGAGGCGTTTTTTTTTTTTACACTATTGGCTGGCTGGACGGGCTGCACGACAGGGTGTGACTTCCGGGTTGAGAAGATGTCAACCCTTCACTACGGTTGGATGTTTTGTGTCCAGCATTTGAACTGCTATTCAAAACAATATGTTTTTCTTATGTCCTTAGGCTGGAAATTGTCCCATACTTTGGTAGGTTATAAATTAACCATAATTGTTTTATGGGTAGGTGGGCTGCTGCACCTGTTACATTGTAGATTTTTTATTGCAGAGAGTTCGGTAATTTCAACCCGTAAAGCAATTATTACATCTACCTCCATGTGTGGAATAAAACGTTTCTATTGTAAACAGCGACATCTTTTGGGAAAAATCATATTGTGCCAGGCCATAGGCCAATATTTGTCTACTGGGGGTGTCTGATTAAGGCTAATTACATTTTTATAGCAGGACACTAATTGATAAAGTTATGGCGTTTAGCAAACTTCAATGAATCATTAAATTAGTAAGCAGCGTTCTTGAAGACTAATACGCTGCAAAATCTGCGCCAGCGTCTTTTCATGTTGCTTTGAAGTGCTGCTCGTGATATTCAAGTTTCTTTCCGAAATTAGCTTATGTGTGTAACATACGTGCAACCCAAAATAAGGAATAGGGTACATTACTTTTGTTACCATTGTTATCATTATGACTGTCGCGCTCACTACTCTTTACATCTCTTGATGTACAGGATACTCTACTCTAATTCACCAACTACCATTACATAAGTACATATAATTTTCCTGACAGCCCCTGAAAGCACCATTACTAGTCGCTGCCGTCTTTGCGCAGCCGCAGTGCCATGTAAACACAACTGCCGCGGTTGGCTGTATCTCGGGCTAATATCGCTAACTAAATTGAGCTCAAAGAGCCGAAATTTTACTCGGCTTGCGGTGCAAAGATTATTAGCCTTCCATGAAAGAAACGGCGCCAATTCTGCAATATGCGCTGTAGTCAGCTAACTAATTGAGAGCGTCAGCTAAGAAGGTTAGCTAGCGGCGACGTTAGCGTTAGCTTGTAACCAATGATAAAGCGTTTGAGACTGGCTTGTTAACTAGCTAGCCCGTTATCCTCACACCTTTTGTAGTTTAATAGAATGTGGAATTTGTAATTATTCGCTATATTTGTCAGTGTTACGAAAATGACCAATTGCACCACGTCATTGTTCAGCGTAATTAGCTAGCCAGACAAGGTTAGTTTTGCTAACTCAGGTGACAGGCCATCGACTGACAGGAAACAAGCTACGTTTACAAGTCGATAGCATCAACCAGCCGGGTCCTCCAGTCTGGTCAGAACAAACACAACAAGGAAACTCGTCGTGGTTGATTTAGTGTCATCATATGTTGACTGAAAACAGGTGAGCGAGGTGTTCCGTAGTTAATATAACGAGTAAATGTTTTCTGAAACAAATAGCTGAGTAACGTTACTGTGGCCTTTATTAGCCGCTATCCTCAGCCATTTAAAAGGCTGTTCCTTATGCTACAGATGATCGGGATTCACATATGCGAGCAGCAGTTGGTCGCGCATTTGTTAGGCCAGCGACATAACCGTATGGATTTGACAATTACACAATTAACTTTCTTTGTTCTGATTGTTTAACCGTTCGTAACACAGCTAGCCTATTTTGGGTACAACAGCGCAGCTTGCAATGCTGTCAGTCATTATGTAATGACTTTAACATTTAATATGATGCCAGTATAGCGTTATGTATACACTTTGGCAGAACCAGATGAGAGTGGAAAGATAATGTACTGTCTTTGCTTAAAAATCTAGCAACCTTCCTTTGGTGTTTTTTTTTTTTTTTTTTTTAAAACAGATTGGTGAGACTATACATTGATGTATGACCAGCCCAGTGATTGCATATATGTGTGTGTATATTTGTGCCCAAACAGGAAACGGCAGCGCAGTGGTGGTGATGAGGAGAGTGGCCACCTGGTGCCCCAAGCCAAAAGGCAGAGCAGAGCTCACCCTCTCTCTCCTGAGCCAGGCCGGGATGCTTGGGACTCTGAGGTACAAACATGTGTCAGTGGATATAAAATCTTAATACTGAAGAAACTGAAATAGAAACTGGGCAAACAATTGTCCTCAATTAACTTTTAAGTAGCACCAGTTTTTGTTAGACATAAGGTTGCTTTTACGTCTGTAGTTCGGTTCACTTAGTCTGAATCAAAAAAACAATCAAAAAGATACATTGTATCTGTTCACTGAGATTTATTACAAACAAACAAACAATCTGGGTGTAAACATGAAGTTATATGCACTGACAGGTAAGTCATTCATTGGACAGTTTTGACGACAATCATCCTGCATCATGAGCGTTGCATGTGCCCACATAAGGGAATCGCACTTGGGGACTGAAAAAAAAATCATCTAGTAATTTACTGTATCTTATGTGTATGCTTTTTTGCTGGTGGTAACAATGAGCGCATAAAGAAACGGGTATTTATGAACATTATTAATCAAAACTGCATCTGGATCTCAGATGTCACAGATAGTGACAATGAGGGAGAACCAGGATAAAAAAGAGCATCTTGTACCTTAATTATGTCGTCCTTTGTAACTTCTTTTCACTTTCAATGATTAACTGAAGACTTTTTAAATTGTGGGAAGTCCTCACACTTGTGGTGACGAGTATGTGTTACAGCATCAAATTATTTTTGCCAAGTTACATAGATCACACAGGAGATCGCTTTCTTGACAGTTCCCATGATCGATATCATGGGAGGGATGTAATAGTAGTTCTGCTTTTGCAATCACACTAAAATCACATGTGTTGGTGCTTTCAAAACACAAATTAACCACATCAGAGTTTGCTTGGGACAAACGACACAACTACACAGGAGGTGTTGCATCCGCGTTTTTCAGTCATCCGTCTCAAGCACTTAACTTCCAGAACAGATTTGCTTCTATTTTAATCAATCCAGCTGTCTACATAGGCCACATAACGGCTTGCATCTTACTTGAGCTATATGCACATAAATTGACCTGAAGTGTATTTTTACACTATTTTTCTGTAACTACTTTGATTGTGTATTGGGTTTTCAGAGCTGAAACTTGGGTGACCCACACTCAATACTGTGCATGAACGCACAATCCTTTGTTGACATACATCGAGTACTGAAGTTGCTGCTGCTCTGCTAATGTGCCGCTTTCACTAAGTTGTCCGTGTACAGTTCGCATCATGTTTTCACAGCTTGCACTCCAGCATATCTATGTGAGTCTTTTTTAGAGGCTTCATGGGTGATGAGGTCATTGTGTTGTTTCGGCAAATGCCATACCTGACCTCGAAACATGTCAGTTTTGAGTCTTTGAATTTCACAAAATGAAAGACTAAACTGAATGCCACTATAGTCTCTGAAATTTATTTCCATGTGATTGTAGAACGCCTTGATGTTGAAAGATTCATACCATAAACGGTGGACTACATTTCCTAGCACACTGCTAATGTTGACATGTTGCATTTCAGTCATCCAACAGTGAGAGCAACAGCAGCATCAGCAGTCCAGAACATGCTGCTGGGAGCTGTAGCAGTCGGTGTGTTGTGGGCCCCTGCAGTCCCCTCAGCTCTGGCGACTCCTCAGAACTGGCCGGCCCTACAAACCTGGTGTCCTACCTGCAGATCAACCGCATCCTGAAGGAGGCCCACTTCCAGAGCCTGCAGAGCCGAGGCCAGCTCAGAGACACATGATGACTTAATGTCCTTTTGTCAGCCACCAGAGGACCGAGTCCCTCAAGAATATTGGAGCACCACATGCTGAATCACTTCACTCAGCTCTTCCCCACGCATCTCCAGTTACTGTGATATCTCACAGCTCTACATATCTGTGGATGGAGACCAGCTCCTGGTCAGGTATCTGGAGGGTGTTTATCATTCAAATAAATCAAAGTGATAATTATTTTAGCAATAATAACTGTGTGATCCACTTCAACATTTTTTGTGATCCACTTGATTTCTGACCAGTCTGGTTTACATGCTGCTCTCAGAGCCATTGTAGTGACTGATTGATGATGATAAATCCCTGTGTTTTGTCTTATATGTTGTATGAAAACAGTGCTACTGGAGCTGTCCAAATGGCACCAAACACAATTTTAGGCCGGTCAGTGTGACCTGTTTAGTCTCCTTGTAGGGTACTTGGTTGTTTAATGCTGAATCTGATGTCTGTGTAAGTACATGGACCAGTCTCAGGGAGGATTTGCACTTGTCTTGGACTGCTCATTTGTTTTCATATTCAGACAGTGGCTCCTTTACAGGGGGGCTGTAGAAGCCATGGGTGTTAACTTGGCCAAGGAAGTTATTTTCTATTCCTATTTTGTTAGTTATTAGAGTATTTCTTGTCTTGTTTAGATTTCAGTTAAATGTAGTGGAGATTCAGGAAGCCATGGAATAAGTGAGTTGATTTTAGCATGGATCATACATTAAAAGGATTCCATAATACTGCCATACATGGGAGTTTTGAATAAATTTGCAAATTTTCCACACAGGTCCACAGTGAGGTCCGGTGTTGTCTCCAAGTCTGTTCTCCCGTTGTTGTGTTTCTCGTTACCTTAACATGTAACCTTATCCTAACCCGAGCCACTGAGGAGAGGGGGCACTATAGGAAACGCAGTTGCAATGGGAGGGAAACTCTATCTGACGGTGTAAAAGACTTTGACACAACAACGGTAAAGAGACTGATGGCTGGTAAAACCTTTACGGACCGATATGGCAGCTCACCACTGGGAGTTGTCCTGGTGTGCTTGATGGCCATTTTTGTTCTGCTGGCGGCTGCACTTTGTCGACCCGTGACTTGGTGGGGGGGGTGTTGTCAATGAAGTGTGTTAACCAATAAATGTGGCTGGTGAGCATCCTAACTATTATATCTAGGTTTCCAACAGAGCCCCCCAAACATCCCGATGCGTAGGCCCGGTGGGCTGCCATGCTTTGAATACACTGGCATAAACCGTGCACATCCAATTCTAGGTGAAGATTCAAATTTCATAAACATACTTGACTGTTAAAATATTGTACAGCCTTGGCAGTGGTGTCCCCAGGTGTTTCTTTCTCGCTATTGTTTTTATGTTTTATTTTGTCCACATCATGTAATAGATAAATTATTCCATTAGTTCTTGTAAGCACTAAAGTTTGTGATCTTGACATAACCCATCTGGTCTTCTCATGATCATTAGATAATAACGCTATAGATTGCGACACAGGAATAATCCTCTACAATCAGCAGCATTGCCAAATGTCACTCATATTTGATACCAGAATTTAACACTGTTTATAAACTGATGCAACTACATCCAAAGGAAGAGTCCATGTATGGTCACTATTATATTCCCTTACAGGATGTGATGGTAGACCTGTGCAAGTCATCTTATAATGGCCTTGGATACAAAGCAGTGTTAGGTAGAGATGGCATAATGTTTGTGGATTATGAATAGATGGATGAATGCTCCATCTTGTGCATCTTTTCTAATAATGGTGAGAATGCAGAGTGATTCATGTCAAGATTGATCACGAGATAATTATGTCGAGATCATGAGAGAATAATTAAGAATATTTTGATCATTATGATGGCTTCTCGTGATCAGGGGAAAAATGTAATGTGAGTACAATATTACCAACTTTAGTTTTCTTGTGACCACAAAAAGAAAACAACAATAGTAACACCCATGAAGTCTACAACCTTCCAAACTTCGTTCGCAATCTTTTATTTTTGTATTGGAGTGCTGTTTGATGTGGCATTTGAGCATGTAGGGAACTGTAGTTCTTTCAGTCCAGAGGGGGTTACAGTACAGCTTTTAGGAACAAAAAGACATTCCCCTGGCTTTGTTTGCAATATTACTGGAGCCACTAAAATGCTGTTTTAGTTGCAGACGAGCCTCTCTACCTGTGCACTACCATTCAATGGTTGCTGTGAATGTCTGTGTGCACTGAACATCCAGGTACAAGCACTGACCGTAAGGCTGTGCGTCTCTCCTTTTCTTAAAGCGGGATTGGTTTCGTTGCTGAACCTTTATCCCAGGAGTAAGCTCAGCTGTTTATTTTTATTTCTATTTTTTCAGACTGGTGTGTCAGAAATGAAAGCGTTTTGAAGATGTGGTTTATTTTTTTTCAATGATATATTTTTTGTATTTAGTAATGTACATGACATTAACCTGCCATTGTTTTGATTTTTCTTGTAAATATTCCTTCATTTCAAAAATAAAAGTTAATGTTTTTGAACAAAGACATTCTTTACACTTTTACATATGCATCATTTTTATTATTTATCATTGTGATATAAGTTAAACAAGGGTGAAAAGTCGAGGCAACACTTACCATTTTTCAGAATTGTATAATAAGACTCAAATATGGTGCTGTTTGGATGGTCTGGGTCTATAGTATTTGAACTGAGCTTCACAGAGGAAATACCTGTTAGGTTTGCAAGCTATGTAATGTATGTGCATACAGGAATTCCCTCTATTCCTTTTTCCTCCAAGTAGCCAGTAATGAATGACTCCCCATGCATTGAGACCATCATTAATGAGATATGACCTGTGTCTAAGGGAGGAGCAGTGAAAGGTTTCTTTAATTAGCACGCTACATGTCCTTGTCTTGTCACACACACAGTAACAGATTACATACATTAATGCACCACACGTAACCACGGTTACCTTGCCGGCTACTGTGGGTCCTCATTACTTGCCTCCCTTGATCCCCCCCCTCCCTCCCACTCCACCTCGACTAAGTTAGAGATGACGAATGAGCCAATGAAAATTCAGGATTAGCAATCTTTCTGCATTGTGACAACATAGCTCTTTTCTTTTCTCGGGTGCATGCCTTCTCATTATCTTGAAAGACGGCTACCAAATAAACAGCACAGCAACATATAGAGAGGCACAATTAGTGAGCAGTAAGTGAAAATTTCATCTGAGCATCATCTGAGGTATGCCTCTTTTTAAACAGGCTTTTGTACCTAGAAGCAAACATCACATTAGAGCCAGGCAAGCGCCATGTAATTAAGGTGGTGAGGATGCAATTAGCAGCAGCAGCGTGGATAAATATTTTCCCAGCAATAATCCAAATTTATCTTTGAAAAAACATTATTGCATATTAAAGAAATCATTCACCCTAGAATGCAAATCCAAGGAAACCTCCACTTTCCCATTGTTTTTTTTTTTTTCAAACTATTGGTGTTAAGTAATAATGCTGTCGTATCGTATATACACACTGTAGTAGAAATTAATGTTTACAACAAGGCAGAACATACTGGATAAGTCATCCAGTTCAAATTAAATATATTTGGACTAAGTGTAAGCATGGTGCTTCAAAACATTTGAATTATCCTGCTCATGCTCTTTAAAATAACTACTTCTTTTGGAGGTATAAATAAACCAACACAATTTAAATAGTAACAGAAAATGTCATTCAGTGGATTTAAAAGCAAAAAACATCCAAAAAAAGTTTTCATTTGCACAGAAGAAAAAGTAAAACCCTGATGGCTGCTCCTGCTCTAACCCGTCAACGATCAAAACGCAGTATTTCTAAGATAAAGTACATCCTAATCATTGTATTTTGTTCGCAGTGGGTGTTCTGAGCCCAGATGTTCATGAAAAAAACAGTAGAGGGCAGCACACTCTGAGTGTTAGCTGGACACAAACTGTATTCCTCATAGTCTGAATCTCATAAATGTTGGGGAATTCTACAACAGGATCAAAACGTGTGGGATGCGTAGAAGATATTTATCTTTAATCTGTTTTCACACACATACATGCGCGCGCACACAGACACAGACTGTCCTTTCCATGCAGCGCACAGATATGAAGGTGGGCAGTGATGAATGGCTCATATCAGTTGAGTGGAGAGGCAGGAGAGAGTTAAATGAACTGTCCTTGTTCTGGGGTCTATGTATGCACATACATTGTTATATTTTTACCATGGCCAGCGAAAGAAATCTGGGTTAGTCTATGGTTCCTTTTCTCTGTGTCCTCTATGCTAAGATTCTCATCTCTCCTCAAAGGCAAAAGCACAGGGAGCATTGGTTAGAGACTACAGTACAGACAAGCAAACACACTACTGTATGTTTTATATTTATCAGTGTCCACTTCACCTTCAGCTTCAAACTGGCAAATTAAAACAAAATCTCCTTGAATAATCTCACGTCTAAGATTACTTGGAAAATAAAAAGAAACACAGGTCACAGGACAGTCCTTCAGGTGTTTGGCTTTGGAATATTCAAAAAATAAATACTGTCAGGGCTAAAGGAGCATGAGAAAAGAAAGCGAAAGTGAGTTAAAGCTGATCTGGTCACCCTTGCCTCTCTTTGCCAGACTTTGGCTGAGTTGTGTTTGGGCAGCTGTTGCCTGGCATGAGATGGTGATTGGGTTGGCATCAAGTATGCTGCTTTACCTCGCCAGCCAACACAAACATCTGCTTTGCCTCCCCACCACCATTTCACTCGATATCAAACAACAAAGCTCGCCTGCTCTGCTGCCCCCATGGCCATCCGAAGAATTAATGACCCGCCGAGCACATTAGCGGTGCCCTATTGCCCCGGCCTGGCTGGAGCGGGGAATAGGGAAAGCTGTGGCAGGCGAACAAGGAGAGGGAAGGGTTATAGGGTCAGGATGATAAAGTACTTCACAGGTCAGGAATTAAGATGGATAAGATATTCAGGTGATATTGGGATGGTTGCTATTTATCCAAGTCTTTTTTCATTCTGCAGCAGGCCTTTACTATTTATTTAACCGCAATGTTGACAGACTAAACCGGATTTCATGCAGAATTATTGTTAGAAAGTCTGGATTTTTTTTCATTTTTTAAATTCATCTAAGAAACTACAGTATCACTTTATATGTTTGACAATCCACTGGGGGGCAGGGGAAGGCAGGTAACTCAAGTTGGAGAGAGAGGTTGTTAAAATACAAAATATATGGCTATTAAGGCACAGCACTCAGACTAAAACGACCGGCTCTTGAGTAAAAACAAAAACCGAGGAGGATCTTCATCCTCATCCTCTGTGGGCCAGCCTACGCCGCTCTTGTTAGCGCTCACTCTTTCCCCAAGTGTTGCTGTCAGGGTGTGGAGAGGAGGACTGGGTTATCTCACTGACTGTAGCCTAAACATGCTCCCCCAACGCAGCTGAGAAACAGTCGTCATTTCCCTAAGCAAAGGAAAGCAAACAGTTCAGCCGCACTCTATGGAGCTGTCTGCAGTTTTAATGCTTTGAACGGACTGAGCAGAAAAGCAAGATAACCAACGGGCTCGGCATGCTTGGGTCACTGTCTCCGGTTCCACTTTATGGCCTCCCTATTCAATTTCACACAATGCGCTCCAGAGACAATGTACAGTAGACTGTTTTCATTGCACAGCGAAGTTACAGTCAAGGCCCCGATCAATCATAATAAATGTTCAGCCCAGAAGACATAAAGAAAGGCTGTGAGCAGTCTCTTGTCCAACATGCAGACCACAACCGTTCCTCCTTTTATGGTTGCTTGTGAGAATATTCCCACACCCTGGCTTGTATTTGTAAAGCGTGATGTTTACGTGGTTCAGTTTTGCCCTGTTCAGTCGTCAACACTCTCAGGCTTTCAACCCAGAGAGTGCCGGGGAGCCAGAAGTGCAATAGTCTAGAGAGAGCCGTGCTAAGTGGCACTGTTTAGGGTTGGGTAGAGCATGCACTCAGTGCACCAGCATATAGACCGCTGTTTCCTAAATGGGCCCTATTAACTGAATAGGAATAGGCTGCACGGGCCTGTGTTGTTTGCTCATGAAGGACATGCTACATGGCTCGCACAGCCTGGTGTCGTCTCCACATGGCTGACCTGCCACACTGGCATGTTTCATCACCAGAGGAGTGATATGGCGCCGCTCACAGCCACCAAGGTGCAATTTGTTGCATTTGGACTATAACTGTCAGGAAGAGATATACCCTCACTTAAATAGCCGCCCATAATCTGCCCCTCTCCCTGTATTATCCTAATTGAACCCATGGGCGGCCAACGCCATCAATAGCTGAGCTCATCTGCAAATTAATAAAACATGGGCCCTCACCAAATCTATGCTTGTGATAGAGCTTGAAGCTACTTAGACACACTAAAGGAGAGTGTTTGTGATTGTTATTTGCAAAAGAAATGGAGGCACAATAAATGTTCTCATTTTGTCTTTCAGCAGAGATGAGCGTGAGTTCTTATAGCTCCCACGGTCCTACATGTATTCCCATTGAGCTCCTCTTTCTCCTGCTTCCTTCTTTTTCATAATGGAAACACTTATTAAAGCCATCATCTGCCATTTACCTAAACATGCTTTTTGCAATGTGCCCTGTAATGTGGTGATGTTAGATCAGTGGCTACAGGGCTTTGAGCTGCTGAATCCAACTGATTCAACAGGTGATCGCCACTCAGGATGTTTTGTTTTCTCCTCACTGCTGACTGTTGCGAAGCCACATATTCCTCAGTCAGGACTGAGACATGCTGGCACCATCAACAAGTGCCGCATCAGCACAAGTAAAGGGGGGAGCTTTTGACTTTGTGTTTATTTTGACTGTCTGGACTGATGCCCAGCATGATGTGGGAGACGGTGAAAGGGGCGGTCATCATAATAAGACCTAGATCTTAATAACAACAAATCCTGGAGGACACTAAAAAAGCAGCCTTAGGTTATTAAAGGCATCTATCATGTCTGTTGGGCTAGCAGTCATTCAGTCACCGTCCCCTCCTCCTCCTCCTCTCACCATTGATGATCACTCCTCTGTTGAACATGAAACCAAGGCCGTGGTGACCAAACTTTCATCTTCTTTCTTCTTCTCTTTTTTCTTCCACACTGCAATCTCATGTGTAGCACAAGTCCCTTTGTTTTCACACATACAAAACCCAAGGCGGACTTTTAAAGACTGTGACCTCCTACTGTTCCTCCAAAAGGAAGGCCAAGCCCAAAGTGGCATTGCACTCTGAGGGAAGGCAGGACTCCTACAATATCAACACAACGTACCTGGCCTTGAGTGCACCTCAAAGCTTTTGGTCTATTCATGGGCTTATTTTACAGCTCAGTCAGTGTGCACTGATGAAAAAGAAAAAAAAAAGAAAAAACGTCTCTCAGGACATAAAGAAAGGAATGCTGTAAAAGCTGGAAGGCCATGACAACTTGATGAGCCATCAAGACTGACTGTGAACAACCAGAAACATGGAGGGAAAAAGCTGACATCACAGGGCTCGGGTATATGGAGTCATGCATATATGGACAAAATAGAAAAACAAACCGACTCTCCAAAGAAAACAGTGAGTAATCCTTGGACAGAGTATTGTTTGGGCATGCACATGCATTGCTGAAACACCTCGATGCCACAGTGAATGATGGAGCACACTTGTCTATGCTGGACCGGTTACAAAGAGGGGGGGTGGGGGTGGGTTGGGTGTAAAAACATGAGAAATCATCAAACCAGAAGAGAAACGAGTTCCCATGAACAATATACACAAAGACGAGCCTTTTCATCCACAAAGCTTTGATGGTTGTGCTTTAATACTGCAAACAAAAAGGAGAAATAAATTTAAAAAAATCAAATCTCTCCTAAAGACTGTCAGCTGTTGTATTACACAGTCTGCTAAAGGCACAATAAATTACAAAAAAGGCTGATAAGAAGTTGGATTTGTAAGTGCTTGTGTTTAATTTTACTTACACAGTTCTTGAATATTTCCACTTTGTTAGACATTGTTCCACTAGATGTCACAGGGAAATATTGCACCTTTGCACTCACATCGGGATCAGTTTAGTTGTCATGAGGAAGGATCTTTTTAAAGTTTGTTAAGTGACTCTGATGATGTCATCGGGGTTATCTTGGCTCATGCCTGAGACTTCATATTTGAAACAGTAAGCCTGGGTTACAAACTGGAGGTGAGGAGTTTAGAAGAAGTGGGCATTTAGGAGGCAGAAAGTGGTATAATGACAGACACTATTGAGTTGTATAATGGGAATTGTAGTGTTTGGAGCTCAGCCCATTCTAGGGACTAATAGTCACAATATCTTGGTCTCTGCTGTTTTAGTTTTGACCTTTTTTTTCCAAATTTGTCTCTTCTGAGTCCCGCACTTTATGAAAGTGCAATGTTAAATAGCTAGAATACCACTTTAAAGTAATAGTTGACATTTTGGGAAATATGCTTATTCGCTTTCTGGTGGAGAGGTAGTCGAGAGAGATGGATATCACTCTCGTCTGTTAATTATAAGACTAAAGCTAGCAGCTTCTTAGCTTAGCTTGGCATCAAGACTGGAAATTGGCAAAAAGCCTGATTCTGTCCAAAAGTAACAAAATCCATCTATAACCTCTCTAAAGCTCAGAATTAACATGATAAAATCTTGTTTGCTTAATCTGTAAACAAACCAAAGTAAAAATGACAATTCACCATTTTATGGGAGGTTATGTGTCATGCTGGTGCATCACCTCACCCACCACCCCCTAAATAATGGACAATTTTTGAGGGCACTATAGTGGACTACAGTGGATAAATGTATATACTCAGAATTTGGACTGATTTAAATACACTCTACTATAGTAAATAGTGTCTGAAGGTGCGGCCCTTCATAACTGTCGTAGATGTGAAGGCAGGTACAGTAACTCCTAGAAGTCTGAACTGGTTGCCTGGCAACTGCTTAGAGCTAAGAAATTGCCTATCTGTTGTTAGTTGGACAATTCGTAAAGCAGTTTTGGGTAAAATGGCAAACTGGTGGTTTTGCCCTGTGTTTTTTGTGCAGATAAAATTAAACAATTTAAGTTGTTTAGTGAGCTTCAGAAGTGCTGGTATCAGAGCCAGACTAGTCGTCTCAGTCATCATGCAAAGTTAAGCCAACAAGCTGCTTACTGCTGCTTCATATTTAACAGATATGAGATTGGTGTCAATTTTCTCATCTAACTCTCTGTCTAAAAGTGAATAAGCATACTTCCTGAGATGCTAAACTTTTTGTTTCAGTGAACCACATTTAACGGACAACCATGGAGTCACTATGCTTGAAAAGATATTATATGACATGTTAATAGGATGCATTGTTGGAGTTGAGACTATCCAAGACTGCATGACGTAGTTTGAGCAACTACATTAAAATGCTCCCTACAGCTTTCTGCATTAATAATTTACCATTCTGAAAGAGACCATTCTTCACAAAGCCCACTGCTACTTTTGATGGCTGAGCAGCATATTTCACTGCTTATGGTTAACTACAACTTCTTTTGTCACATTGTTCATGAACCTGTCACAATAAATGTCATTTTTAGGACCAAATCGAAGTCTGGACACAATGCCAACACAGAAACCTAACACAAATTTGTTTCATCAAGTGTGGCCTTCTCAACACTCGAGTATCATGTATTGGGTCTGTCTGCATTCTATTTAATGATTTACTTCTTCCAAACTTCAGTGGAAACATAATATTTTACATCCCTTAGACTGTCTTGTATAGTGCAACAGAGCGTTATGTCGACTTTCATTACTGGAATGGGAGTTTTTGAAAGAGTAAACCTTGGAGTTTGTCCAGGCAGCCTTGTTGAAATTTGCAGTGTTGATTAACTTTTTTTTTTTTTTTTTTTTTTAAAAAGAAGTCAGTCACTGTCATTGTCACTACCTATAAAAAAGTGGAGCCCAAAGGACATTAAGTGGAGGATTTATGGTTGCCATATATTTGAGTGGAGGGCTGCTAAACCTTATGAAGTCTCTCTTGGCGCTGTAAGGTTTTGCTTTCTCTGTCTCGCTCTGTTGGTTTTTTCCCTGTTGCTTCAGAGTGCCTACAATTTCCCTTTCTTTATTTTCATTGGCATTTAAAGAGCACGGTGCTCTGTTGAATGTAGTCATTCAATAGTGAGCTTTTCAGCACGCACATACGCACACACACACACATACACGCACACACAAATACATTAGAACACACACGCATGCACACACACAAAGAATGCAGCCGTGAACATGCAGAGAGTGGACCCTGACTCTCCTGTTCAATGCCACTGAACGCTGGAACCCAGCAAGTTTCAGACGTACACCAGGTCTGAAAGCATTTCTCCCTGTCTGTGCTCCTCATTGTTGGGGGGCATTAATTGATTGGCTTGGTTTCTATTCCCTTTTGTGAAGTGGCTTTAGTCCTGGCTTTATGAAGGTTGCTGAAATCTATTCAGACCATTCTCTTTGCCTGGTGGAGCAGAGCACAGCGGTGGAGCAGCCGCTGTCTGCACCTTTATTGGTGGAAATCGCCCTTGCACATTTTAATCTGCCATCTCCTGGGGTCATATGTCTCATTAGGTTTTATATTATATCATCACACAAAAAAATGACTTTCCTCCATTTATTCCTTTGATCTTTTGGCTTCTAAGTCACCATCATATTTTTGCTAGTTCTTAAACATCTTCAGTCAGTGTATATTAGTATATTGGTATATATCTGCGGCCTCTTTTGAAAGAGGTCAATCTGAACCATCAGTAGTGTGATTTAAAACTTATTTTGTAGTTTCAATTATTTTCCATGGCTTCATGGCTTGATAAAGATGAGCCACAGCATTAAAACCAGACCCTGTTTTGAATGTAATGGCTGATTGGTGTATGTACTGCTGCATTAAAATAGAAAGGTATATTGTCAGGGATCTGAATTCACCTTGTATGAATGCCGCCTGTCTGTCAGCGTGGATCTGCGGATGAATAGAAGCAGTCATCAGGATGTAATTGACCACACGCGAGATCAAAGTGTGTTTGTGCAGCAACATTTTATGATCTACTTTTTAATGTGACAAAATGCTGGAAGACTATGTGCACACAAAGTACGTTCCAGTAATTAAACATTTAGCTGTTTTGCCTTGCATGAAACAGCCAACTTGCACCTTGAGGCTATCAGGAGCTACAATAATCCTGACAGGGAGAATCGGAGAGGGAGGTGTCAGACTCAAATCATCAAAAATAGTGGCGTTATTCAATTTGACTCATGTAAGCTGCAGACTTCTGTGCCTGCTTTTTTTGTCTTCTTTTTTTTTTTTTAAACACACACGCACACTCACACATGCAGTAACAGCTCATGCAGATGGTCCTATATCCACATCTGGCAACAGCTGGAGTCGTGAGCACATCTGTTCCATCCTGCGTGGAAACAGAGAGGGTTGCTGCTGCTTTAATACTGACCTTCTCTTACATATTTTCACTTTTTGATCCACTGTAGTACCACAGCAGCAAAAAAAAAAAAAAAAAAAAAATCCAGCACCAGCGGGGTTCTCTTACGTTTCCCCTGATTCAGACAGAATGGCCTATCATGCTCGCCCGAGGGGAACAAATGTCTGCCCAAATCACATCGTTTACACTCTCATACACATCGTTTCCCCTCCTTCTTTGTGTTCTTGCTTCTGCGATTTCACTGACTTTCTTTGGCTCGCTTCCTCTGTTGTTTTACTTCTTTATTCTCTCTCTCTCTTTCTCTTACTTCTCTGCCCGTCTTCTTTTCCTCCTTCTCATGTCCACATTTTATATCGAGGCGGCTGGTGAATCGCCTTGAACTGCTTTCTTCTGCTGGGCCACAGACAACTAAGATCAGCAGCTGTGTGCGGGAGACACACGCTAAATCAGAATTTCTATAGCTGCAAGGATATGGGGTGCTTTTTGTTTGATGACATTTCAGTACAGGAGATATATCTCTGTGCGACCTTAGTATGGCCTGTGCAGGTGGCAAAACAGGCCGCAAAGATGCAAAGAATTTAAATTTAAAAAACTTTGAAATAATAAAAATGTAGCCCAGGACACACGGACTGTTTCTTTAATTTCACTCTCCCATTCTTCTTTCTGGAGATCCATGAGACCTATTTCCTTTCTCCTCCATCACCTTCTACTTCTCTACATCTTACTTTTTACTTGCCCCATTTTGCAATCAATCCGCTGTTCATCTTATCTAATGAGCTCATTAGGGTGTCTTAAGCAATGGTGATTGATAATAATGGCTTAGAAATGTCCCATTGATTCACTTCTATATCAGGCCTGTAAAGTAAAGGCTCTCTACATTAAAATCATAGGAGGTCAGCTGAACCCTCTCTTCTATCCATCTCCTACATCTGTGTGACAAGTCCTTTGTTTTCAACACAACCGCCCCTCCCCCGCCACCATTCATGACGAGCAAAACTGGTTCGTAGTTAACACGTCTGCTTGGCCTGGTGTATTAACATCTGTGTAAAGCTGCCTTAAAAGTGTGAGAAGGCATCACCTCTTGAAGGATCTATCAATGACTCCTTTGCAGTGCTTTTTTTTACTTCAACAGGCTTACAATTTATTATATTTTACATGTTTACAGAGGCCAGTGAGTGAAACCGAAAGTTAACTGTAGACATCATATTATTCCAGCCAAAAAAAACAAAGGTGACGTGTTGCAGTTGGTCAGTTTGCTGGAAGTCTTTAATTTTTATGGCTGGCCTTCTTAACAGCCATGACTGATGGAGCTATTTGACTTTAAAGCTGTAAGAGCTCCTGTTTGTAATGCAGGCAAGTTTCTGAGGCCACTGGCAATATGTCTAACGATATACTACAGCTTTATGTATGCCGTTTGTATGTTTGCATTTGTGTGTGTGTGTGTACATGAGTGAGGGAGAGAGAGCTGGAAAAAGAAAGAAGGGAGCATGGAGGGGTGGGGTGGGGTGGGGTGCTAATGATAATTTGGGAGGGTGTGTGTGTGTGTGACAGATTTTGCACCCACATGAATAGCGCACAGTCAGCATGCAAGCTCAAATCACTTCAATAGTTTCACATCAACCAATTTAATGGCACAATCCCGGCCAGTGAAGTTTTTATTCCAAATCCTGTCCTAATGGCCTTTGAAAGTCTGCCACTTCCCCCTGGCTGACAGGTTGTGCATTTGGATCTAATTGAATCCATTTACATCCTGCACAAATAGAAAGCACATGGAGGCCTACCCACCTGGTTCTGATCAGCTACTGAGTTGGGAGAACCACACTCTTCGGAGTACGCCCAGTGCCAGCAGGGGATACACTACACAGCGGAGTGAAAAGAGAAGGAGGGAAGGAAGAGAGAACACCTTTTGATATTATTCTTGGCACTAATTTAATTCAGTCTGAGTTCAGTTACCCCTTCACATTTCGGTGTATTCCTTGTCTGGCTGACTGTGGTCTTTTACAGTTGTATGATATGTTACCACAAGGGGGAGTCCAGCAATACCCAGTCATGTATCATCACTGTGTCTGCTGATGTGGACCTGCAAGCATTCATCTACAACAGCAAAGAGATGAATGAAGCTTTAAATTTTAGATCTAGTATGTGTCTTCAAGGTATAGTCTGACGTATGGTACAGATCTTTCCTAGATTAATGTTGCATAAAAAATAAATCCATTCTTGCTACCAAATGTAAGTCTCACTAAAAATTCACAGGGGGTCAGACAAAATACTATACCAATTAAAATTAAAAGTGAATTAAGTCCTTAATTAACATTTCACATGCTGCTACAAAGGTGTGGAATATTAGTTTTAAGGCCAATTAGAGGAGTTTGTCAGCGAATAAAATTTGACAATTATCACTTTTGAGTCTTCAAAGTGAAGGAACTGATGACTAACAGAGTTTAAAAGAAGCCAAATCATCTGGATCCAAACTTCAAGTGTACATATGAATATTTATTTTAAATATTAAAATCATTGTGGTGATTTTCAAAGATGAGCAGAAGACTCAAGCTGAAACTAACAGCACTGACAAAACACATGCAGCACAGTGGTGACAATATTGCTAATAAGCTGTTTAGCATGCAAACTATAATAATATAGGTATTTCAACATTAAAGATTTTTTTTTTTCATTTAAAAAATTGTTAATTTGCTTTTTCGCGCTTTTGCCAAAAGTTAGACCATTCTCACGTCTGTCCCATAAATCGAGCTAAAACTAGCAGTTGTTTGGCTATCTTATTCGTACAAAGACTTGAAACCAGAGATTTTGTTACCTTTGGACAGAGCCGGACTAGCCATTTCCTCCTGTTTGTGCTAAGCTAAGCTAACAGGCTACCGTTGATAGCCTCATATTTATGGTAGAGCCATAAAAGAGGTAGCATTTTTCTCATCAAAGTCTTTCCAGACAATTAATGAGCACATTTTACAAATTTCTGTAGATTTTTACATTATTTCAATACAATGCGGTGTCTTTGTGATACAGCTGCAGTGTCATGTATTCCTGAAGGTCGGTGTCCACATCATGAATAAGTGTCCCTGTATGCTGGTGGTTAGTGGCATGGGGAAAGCTGTTGTGATTTTTGCATCAGAGTACACAGTCCAGTCTCTGTGCGTGGCCTACATTCATGCGTGTCTGTAAATGGAAATAGTTAATGGGGGCAGTGGGTAACATCATGACCTTCATCAGGTCCCCTCGTGGTCCATCCCAGCCCCACCTCACGCCACATCTGGTTTGACCATCTCCACCCCAAACCCCTGCTAGTCACCCCCGCCTGCACCTCATCAATCCTCTGTGTCATCATTGCCACACTTCTGGCTATTGCCAAAGTAAGCCATGACACGAAGACGTGAAAATGATGAATGGACTTTTCCGGACAGGAAACAGCGATGGTTGAAGAGACACCCCACCCTCACTCATCTTTCCAATCCATTTTTCACTTTCTTTCCTCTGCCACGTCTCTCTGTTGTCCATCCTCCATGAGTCAGTAGGAACCAAGCGATCACGTTCCACAAATACAGGCCTCCAAAATATGTGGTTTCTTTTTTTTTTTTTTTTAATTTTCCAGAGAAAGTTGAGTCCCCACAGTGGCTTTGAATGACCACTCTTTTTCTGTATCCAGTCTTGTGTTGATTGTGAGCAACGCTGAGGAGCTGAAGAAAGTCAATTAATTTTTTTTTCTTTTTTTGAAAACTTTGACCGGATATAGGGAACATATAATAGAATTTCATCCTTCAATGTCCCATTTCTCAGTTTTGACAAACCAAAACATTGTAGTTTGATCTGCAACTAGTTCTCATCTCCAACCACAAGGATTACAGTAAACTGCGACATCTATACATCATCCATTGTTGTGTTGTTGTGTCTGCCTACCCATAGCATGTCCATTCACTGCTGGACAATACTGTCCCTTAACTATTATATGAGTTGCTGTAGTTTTATTGGATGTTGATGTGAATAGAAGTCCCTCATTGTTCGACAAGAGACATTATCAATCTCCATCGCTATAACTATTGGCTTGCGCTCACAGGCTTTTGTCCAACACTCATGTATTGTCCCTGAAAGCTGTAGAGGTTCTTTTAATGGCTCATGACTGAGATATTCATCTCAAACTTTTGTCAGACCTGGTTATTACCTTTATAAATTGTAGTAATTTTCTCTGTCATATGTCATATGATTTTAATGTTTGTGTCAGGGTGTGTGTTAAGGCTTTAGGGGCATGTTTTCGAACAGAGCCAGCTCTTAAAATCCCTCCATAGTCATCACTTGCATTTTGCCCTCATGAACTCTAGCTTCCAATATCAGACCAAAGAAACACTGCCTTGTTTCTTTGCTCCCTCGGGGCAAAGTAGCACTGGTAGATATTTAAGAGATTTAAGCCTCCTTTGTTTAGGGGACTGAAACCAGTCATTCTCTAGCCCCCTAAAGCACAGTATAGGAACAAAATGACTGTGCTTTAATATCTTCATCATATACTGTATATGTCTAATTTAAGACAGGGAGAGAGTTTTGTTTCCATCAAAGAAGTGATGAATAAAACATCCAATCATGTTAAATACAAGTTTTCTTGAGACCATTTGTTTTCCAAGCCTTTCAAAATAATCCTCCATGGAGTAGCACAGTTTGTCTGACATCAATTATTTTGAATAAGACAAACTGCTCTCGTTAAACCCGCCATACACAGCAGGACAGATGTGAATATTCAATAAAAGACATAATACTAGAGGTTCAACAACCCCCAAAGTATACGTTTTTGGAGGAGACGTATAGAGACTTGTTTCTCTGCAGTATTTCAGTGTGAGTATGTTGAGAGATTCCCTTTCATGTAATTTGATTAGTGGACCAGGATTCCAGCCAGCCCTCACTCATTTACTATTATTCAGAGGAAAAACAATTAAGCTATACATGTTAGCTATCAAGGAGACAACGCACCCATGCACAGGCACAGTAATAGATAAAACACACACACATTCACATAGGCACGCACACACACACACACACACACACGCAGAAGTCTCATTTAATCCTTTATGATGCGCCTTGAATTTGTAATGATTTTAATTAGGAAAGGTGCAGTAGGAGTCTACTCCGTGGCAATGCTGACACTCCAGGGTGCCTGGAGCCAATTAAAAATATGTGCTGATCAAACAGCCTGCCCTCGCCATGCACGACTATCCCCGGAGCCTCTGCTGCTGCAGAGGGACGGCCAAGCTCAGGGCCTCTTGCTCCCATCGAACAGGCGGCAGAGGAGCCGGCTGAGCTACATCCAACACTCTCCGCCCAGAGATCTGGTGCAAGGCTCAGCTACTCCCATCAGCTGCATGCAATGGTGGGCAACGGACGCCCAAGCAGCGAGTGGAAGCCCCGTAAGAGGAATCTTTCACTTCTCAATCAAACATCTGTGAGAAAATATCACACACCTATTTGATCTCCACAGAGATCCTTTTGTTCCACAAGGGAACTGGCTCAGCCCAATTTTCCCTCACACTCTGAGTGAGAACATTGCATTAGATCAGAATTATATGACAATTTGGAGTGACAATTAAGCCTGGTATTAATTACACTGTTCCTTTTGTTTCGAGCAATCCCTGCGATGTTGCCAGAGCCACGATTACCCAAAACAGACCAATTTAAATGGATCTGAGAGCAAGTTATATTTTACAAATGTTAATATTCTTGAGGAATCCTTCATCTCTGTCACATCCTTTCCCTCCTCCCTCTGTGAAGTCCCTAGTCCCTCTATCATTAGACATCTCTGTCCCTGGTGATTAATGATACTAATGAGCATGTGCAGCCATTCACTCTGCCACACATTATTCTGCCCTTTGGCTTAGGCCATGTGTCATGTCCTCCTGAGGACGCAGAACATGCTTCCCTGGTCAAACAATAATATTAACTTATATCCTTTGCAATATCTTTGTCAGAGGGACACATACAGAAACGTGCATATGGCTTATACCTTCATTTTGAATGATACAAAGATATTACATTTCTGAAAAAAAAAAAATCATAAAGAAAAAGAAACAACATGGAGAAATATATTCACATGCACTGCTGGCACAGATTAATAATCGGACAACACTTTACTGTATGTAGACTACATTTACATTCTGTGCAAATAATTCTCAATGCATATCTAGTGGTTTAATCAAATGTGACAACCTACTGCTATGGCTGACCTGCTGAATTTGAGTGGAGCATGTAGTGACTTGGTGTGTGCCATCATAAAAGATGGATCTCTGTGGGTTTTTTTTTTCTTTCTTTCTTTCTCACACTTTCTCTCTTGCAGAAATCAACATTTAAACTACTCTAAAAAAAAAAAAAAAATTCTGAAAAGCAATTTGTGCATTAATGGTAGCAAAAACATAGTCTGCCATTATTTTACTCCGAGGATTTAAGAGCACATGTTGCTCATTGAACCGACTGTGTCTGCTGCTGTTTCCTCTCTTTTCCACTTCAGCATTGTTGCGATGATCTGGCGTTGTTAAACTTTTATCTTTGGCAGACGTTGCAGGCTTGTCAGGTGGGCAGCGAGAGTGATAACTGCATATTTGAAGATCCATAAAAGAGCCCCCATATCTTTGGGAGTCCTATCAGCTGGGACACTGAAATACGGCTCATCACTTTTATGTCGTAACCACAATCGGCCATTGGGATGTGAAATTAATATGACAGAAAGGCCATCTGCTATGAGAGAGCACAGTGGCAACCAGGAACACTGGTTTAGGCCGTGCAGAGGACATTTTTAATTGGACACTTCATGCGAAAAGCATATACATGTCAAATAAACTGATTCCTTATTGGTGTGATGGCTGAGCTGGATTTATGGTAGCAAACAAAGAGAGATAGGGAGAGAGAGAGATGCTTAGAAGAAAAAGAAAAGTAGTTGTGGTGGACACTGCGACACTTTAGAGATTGCTTTATAATCAATGCACCACATCAGATGACTGTAGAAAAACATGTATAGTTTTACTTTGATTGTTCAAAAGTTGCTTATCTCAGAAGTCATGGCATTTTTAGCATGCTCTGACTTCACTCTATGCTTGTTATTGTAATTGTTGTTACTGTAGATACACATCGACATATGAGGCTTTTAACTACCTTTTAACTAAGCCTCACTTTCTCATTAGCCTGCTGTGCTGCAAAGCCTGAATCTCTGAATCCCTATTGATCATTCATCAGGAAGTGGTGGCACAGTCTCAGCACCTTCTTGATTCAGCAAGTTTACATAGGGGTGGATGATTGGAGGACGCTGCCACTGTGCACTCTGGTTTCATTTTCTGGCTGCAAACATGTTTGACTGTCAACTTTTTTTCTACTCTGAGGTTGACATTTGTCACGGTTCTTGGGGTGGTCCAAATACAAAGCTTTGGTAGCAAAACTTAAGTGTAAAGCCAGGTTTGTATATTGATTGATTGATTGATTTATAGCCTGTCAATAGCCTCTATCTGCCATCCGAACAGCTGTAAGGACATTTTTTAGTCCCAAGATCTTCATATCAAATAAATTGACTTTGTTGCTGAAAAGACTTGTGGATAATGCTCTGATATACAGTTAGGAGAAGTGGCCTGTGACTCACTTTCCATACTTCCTCATTGTGATATTTCATGATTATCTGGTCTTGATTGTTTCTGAACTCATCTGCATGCAGAGGATTTAAGCAGTCTGTTACCAGTCAGCTTGAAACAGCTCTACTGCATAACACTGTCTCTTATTTTACAGCAGGACAAATACATAGTCTTCATTTGCACCATTTCACTGGCCTCTGAAATTCTGTGGCATTATTTCTCTATCAAACTGGAAAAAGAAATCAAAATATCTTGATAAATCAACCCTAACAAGCATTCAGCGTGTCGTAAGAGGATAAAGCATGGGTTGTGTGAAATGAATGCAGGGGCTCTGTGAATGAAAAGAGGAAGCCCAAAGGGCTGAGCTGACTTAGCCATGGACAGACCTGGGCCTGGGACCCTGCAATGATCTTCATGATCGCTGCCCAGCTCAGCCATGTGATGCTTATGCAATGCTCCTCCAACCTGCAGCTGGGGGAGAAATCAATCACACCACAAACCTTCTTTTCTTCTCTCAAACAAGAGCTTTTCAGTGACAACAGCCATCTTGGTCACATGACCATTGGAGCATCATGCAAACCCCTCAGTGTCCCTCAGCACCCCTCACTGCAGATGTTCGATAACAACATGGCTGATGAGTTTAATAATGGAAGCACAATGTTGTTCTTGTGTGTTGTTAAGCCTTCAACAGCTGTGTTAGACATCATGATCACAAGACTTGATTAAAAAACACAACGACCTAATGTGTGATACAGTCTGGGGCACTGATCAGTAGAGCTACTTGGACAAAATGTCAGCCAAAACTCTTTATTCATTTATCTATATTTACACTTAAGTGCGGGGAGTTCTATTTGCATGCCACATCAAAGAACTGCTGATGTATACATCCTTATAAAGACCTACCATTGGTCCAAATGGGTTAAATTGATACATTAAGACCGTTTGTTGATCAAAGCCTCAGTGAATCAGTAGAATTCATTGGGTTTTATACATGAGCATAAACACACACAGTTTACTTTTCAAAACTTTTTTTTAATCCAGCATTAGCAGCATAAACTGGTGATGGAAATTGCAAACGTTGTCATTTCCATTGTGGGCCTGCAGGGCTGCAGAGCAAACAGTGAGGTAATGAGGGGGTTAAAACATGACGTCAGGTTGCCTGGGTCGTTGAACTTAAAGGTAAAGAAGGGCAAACGTGCCAGAGGATGTCACAGGACTGGCGGCTTGTGGTGATTATATCCTCCATTTAGAGTCTATAGAGACAAACGCCCAGCATGCTCCACTACCAAACTTTTCTTGTGAAAGCACTGACTTTAAATGAGGTAACGTTAAGGGGCTTGTTTTTTTTTTATTAATTAATTTTATTTATTATTAGGCGATCAATATATAGTCATTTATCAAAATAAGACGTTTGGCCTATACTGGATTATGTTGTGAGCGTGTGCGTGAATACGTGCGCGCTCCATATGAGCTATGATGTATCTCGTAGTTCTGTGTATTGTCTGTTCCCACCGCCTTCTGTAGGCACCCAAGCTTCCAATGAGCTTTTGTTTTCAGTCAGAGGAAAGTATGATGTGAATTCACGAGACCTGGTTTGAGACAGACTATCTTTGGCCTGTTGCTAAAATTGAAATTTGTTTGAGCTGCCTTTAGCCAGAAGTAGCTTCGTCTAGGCGAGAATATGTCTAAAAATAAAATGAACAGGTTTATTAGTGTGGTAACTGGGATCAGGGTTCTCTCCTTGAAGTGAAGATAGATCCATGTAGGGTGCAGTTTTAAATACAGTGCCAGTGTTCAGTAGGCTTCTGGTTATGCCATATGTCACTACAATTCAAGCAGTTCTTACGTAGCACCCCCACCACACACACACATACACACACACACACACACACACACACACACACACACACACACACACAATCCTTGATTATGCCAATCCACCCATGATAAACATGAAAAAAAAACATTTTATGTTACTACACACAAACTGCAAGCTGTTAAATTTGCTTCCAAAATGTTATGTGTGTAATTTATGCATAAAGATAAACCTGTCTATGTGATTCATTACATCTTAATTAATATCGACTGATATTCAATCAGGTCATGCGTGCACGCACTATTGCTCACTCGCACACACACACACACACACACAACACACACACACACACACAGATACAACACAAACATACAGTTCAAAGGCTATCCGTTGTTAACCATCTCTCCATATTATATCGGACAGTGCTTTGAGGACTTAACTTGACCAAACCTAATTCATCTGCTCACTCAGTTTTGGAGGAAGTATTAGGATAAATGTTACATTTCTGCAGTCCTTCTATTTAAAAAAATTGTTTTCCAGAATCTTCAGCTACATTATGAATAAAACCTCTGCTAAACTGCCAACACAACCTGAATCTCGTTCTTATAGAAAGCGTTTTTGTTCTAAATTTGAGCTACAATAAGATTGCAAATATTTCCACAACATGAAATCATGTTTCATCGTCAGCTGACCAGCCATGTTCATAGTGCTCTTGAGTATTTTATGTGTGGAAATAAAAGCATATTAGACAGCGAGTTTGTCTATCGTTAATATCCAAGGGCCCTTTCTTCGACTGTAGATGTGGGTGGGAGGCTCAGACTGTCAGTCATCAACGCTTCATTGATCAAGGACAATCCTCGTCGTAAAACTGGTCTTTTTCTTAAGAAATCACTCACTCCGCATTAATTATCACTCTGCTTGTTGTGTGTGTGTGTGTGTGTGTGTGTGTGTGTGTTGTGTGTGTGTGTGTGTGTGTGCGCGCGCGCGCACAGCTCACCACGTCTTTGAGTATCTCACATTGCATGCATTCATTTGAGAAGAGTCCATGATGAGATGAATTTCCAACACCTTCTGCTAAAACACAAGTTAGTATTCAAGCAAAAGCAGCAGAGCTTTTGTCAAATCTCACATGGGGCAGCGCACAGTGAAAATAGTTTCTGCTGTAGTAAATTACATTATATTTACAAAGAGTGTAAAAAATAAAAAATAATAAATGCATGAATTCCAGCTTGACATTAATCTGTGCAAGTAAAGATAAATTCAGAAATTTCCTTTTCTTGATATAGGGCTATGTTGTGTGAGTAGGTTGGCTGAAAACCTTTTGGACTGACTAATAGCACCAAGCCAGTTTGAGGTTTCATCTCCTCCAAAAACTAAATAAGTAAAAATTAATAGATAAAGAATATTTTCTATATTTTTATCAGGCCATCTAAAGTGCTTACAAAAAAATCATTTGAGGGGCCACTTACACACACAAAGAAAAAAGTGGTAATAATTCACCATAAATCTTATCATTAATATTAATAGCCTACTTGTATATTTTATTTTCATGATCTGGCATTTAAATGAAACATTTATCCAAGAATGTTTTGCAGAATAAAGAAAACAACAACAAAAAATGTCACTAACGCACAATGGTTTAAATAAATGAAAAGGAAATGAAGACATTTCTCTTCTTTATTATTATTACAAAGTAAACATGAAATTAAAAATGTTTTATATATCAGAAAGTGGCAGCTTTTGTTAAAACAATTGCAATCAAGGGGACTGCAAAAAGTATTTTCAGTAAAACCTTGATGGAAAAAAATCTTGTTAAATATTTGTGATGGGTAATGCAAAAAAAAAAAAAAACATGCAGGTAGAATAAATAAGTAAAACAAATATTTTGGCTGCACCACATTCATTATGCTCTCTACATTGTCTTCATACATCCATCGGCTATCTCCTCTCCTGGCTCCATGCAAGCTGTTTACACCCTAATCTGAATTCACCGACTAAAGCCAAACCACAACTATTACAAACAGCATGTGACGTTAGACTCAGAAATTTAGTCCAAACAAATTATACTGTTTTTTATTATTATAATCACTATTTTTACCGCACTATCCCCACAATGACAAACCTCATGCAGACACGCTTTAAAATGGTGAAAGACTCCATGCAGATTCTCTCCATTAAAGCGGACCTCGGCAGGGCGATCCACGACCGAAGCCGTTTTCTCTCCGCTCACCCTCACGTGCAGCCTATAACCTGGATTGTTTCGAGGCTCGTTTCACTTGTTTTCATAACTTTTCATTAAGATTAGGCATCGCCGGTCCGCATTTATCCGAAAACTAACCTCCATTATTTTAAATATCCAACATATAATTTCCCCCCTCTCTGCAGTATTCCCTTTGATTCACGCTTGACTCATATGGCTTCAGGGCCAATAGGGGTCCGCCTTTGGGGCGCCTTGAAACCGTCTCTTCTTATCCCCTTTCATCATCTAACCCGGGACGCCTTGAAACCGCAGGGCCAGTTATTGCCTTTTTTTTTCTTTTTTTTTTCTTTTTTTTTCAGACAGCCCAATGCGGACTGGCCAACAGCCAATCAGAGTCTTGTTTACACTCAGTGACTGACAATGCTCTGGCACAGCGCCAGCCAATCAAAAGCGTTCATAGAAGGGGGGATTCATTTGTAAACATTTAGCATAATGTAATAACCAAAGTCCATAGTAATAACATGGGGGAAATATTGGAATTACTGTCTTGTCTGCATGATTCAGTGCAGAGTTTCAAGAAATTGCCTTTGAAACCATTCGTCAAAAAGTATCTATTGGCTCTGAAGAAGGAAAAAAATACAGACACAACAAGACAATGATGTGTATAAATGCCCTGATGTTCGCAAAAACTGAAAATGAAAAATTCATAAAGATATTAATGGCTACTTCAATTTTATGTTACAATACAATACAATATACCATTTATATTTGAAAAAATTCAAAACTGTTTGAACATTACTGCATAAATAATAATGTAATATATATAGGCCTATTTTCTCTTGTATCATTCTTTTTTAGCTCTATTTATGTTTTAGTGCGTATGTTTGGTGACATGTTTATATCCCTAAATAAATGTCATGTAGGCAAAGATCTAAACATTGTTTATTTCATGTTTATCGTGTTATCAGTCTTTATAATTTGAATATCAAACTAAAAAGATCATTTCAGATTTTCTAGATAGCAAGCATGGATTTAATTATATCTCTAAAAAATAATTAAATTCTTTTTTGGTTTTACATTATTAAGGCTACATTTGTTAGGATCAGCCTATGTGATAAAATTAAACCATTTTTAATCTGCCGTGCATTCATTTTTGTGCTGTGTTCATGCTTCAAGCTCTTGATGTATGGTATAGGTCTATTGGCTACATCTTTTTGATACAAATACAGCCAATTTGGAGCATTTTCACAAGTGATAGGCCATAAGTTCTGTTTGGGTTGTGCATAAATTGAACTGCAATTCTCACCATTTCATGTCTTTTTTTACATTTTCACATTGTTATGGCCACAGCCTGTAGACCTGTTTCATCTGCTGTGGATTTCTAAGCTGAGCTGAGGCTGCACTGAGCTCTATTGTAAGTGATTTAGACGATCCCGTGCTTTAAATCTGGCGCTTTTCACTCTGTTTAGTATTGCCAGTCACCACACCATTGGCCTGTGATGCCGGCCAATCAGAGCCAACCGTATCTCCGGGCGGGCGGCACGAGCACATTAACATGCAGGTATCCGACCAATGGGAGGGCGTGTTTACCCTGCCCTGAGACGCGAGGTACGCAGTTGCACCGGGAGTGGAACCGCTGCTCGGAGATCCGAGCCGCGATCCAGCCAGGCCGGAAGCCCCAGTCCCACTGCTTCCATAGACTGAACCAGCAGGCTACTGCACAGCCTCAGATGGAAATACTGTAGGATTTCACTCTAGCCACATGGTTTATTTCAGATTTTGATTTTAAATGGGCGTCGCACTTGGCCTTGCACCTTCCCTCTCTGTGTTTTGTGATTTTATAATTTATTGTTATGCAAGGATTTAACATACCAGTAAGTAGTAATTTTATATACTTTATATTTTTTTGTGGAATAAAATATTTTAAGGCCTATTTCCTCGCTGTAAAATTACTGTATTTAGTACAAAATGCTTTATGTGACATGCTCCATGATACACAGTGTATTGCTGTAATTTTTAAAATAACAAAACAGGATGTCTGTTAGGTGTATCCTTTGTGGAATAAGCAGATCATTTAATACAATGAGCTGCCAAAAAATACATAGGCTACCTTTAAATTATTATTATTATTTTTAATATCATCATCATCATCATCAGTATTATTAGTGTCTCTAATCAATAGTTTTGACATTAGGAACATTTTTGTAAATGTATAGGAATATATTTCGCCTAATTTCTAATCGACGCCTTATTTGCTGATGTTTTGTTTTTAATTATCCTACATTTATTTTAGAAACGGGCCTTTTTTTCTTCTTCCTTTTTTTTTTGGCTGTTGGTTGAGATTTAAGAGCCTTTGATAATTTGTTCAAATATATTTATTTGTTAAGTTGTCGGTAGGGTGTAGAATATGGTTGTGGCTCGGCTGTAACATTTGAACTCCAAGCGGAGAGTAGTCTAATCCATGAATGGCGAGTACGGTAGACATGTTTCCCCTCGCCCCAGCCGAGATGCACTCCCTGCCGGCTAGTCAGTCACGGATGGCCGCCTGACTCGCAGCACGATCCGACCGAGGCTATACAGCGTAATTTGATTTATCATGTGCGTTTCTGCTTTCGATTGGATCCTGTAAATGAAATTGACAACTGCATAATGAATTGCATTAGGGGCGTCGATCATTTGAAGGTTTTAAAAAAATTATAGCGTATATTCGGTGGCAGAATTCGCACATTTCAGGGCAAATGAAAGAAAACAAACGTGGTCATTTTCGCTACTGCAATTAAATTCTCATGAATGTACATTTCGAACATTTACAAAGCAGCAGGCTCGTGCCAGTCTCATAAATAGTGAATAATTTTATTCTAAGGTTGTTAGTGGATATATAGAGTGGGCTGAATGCAACAGCATGGCGAGGGGAAGGTAATGGCTGACTGCATAGCACTTTCTCAGTATGGAGACAAAGGCAGTCCTCCTGACGGGCGGCCATTCACCTTGGATCTCTATACAGTCCACAAACTGAGGACTCAGCTACCATGTATGCTATAACAATGCTTCTTTAACGTTTTCTACTTAAGGACCCACATGCAGGAACACACACTGGTTCACGAAGCTTCAGCTGATAAGACTTTGTCCCAGGGACCTCCATGTGGAAGGATTTTATTGTTGTTGATGTAGCACTGAATTGTAGGCTAGGCTGGAACTGGCTACATGGGGAGATAATAGTGCTGAGTGTGAAATAGCCAATAAGTGATGAGAATACACCTGCTCATTCTTATACATTGCAGAATTTTGATATTTATTTTGTAATTTAATTAACGGTAAAAAAAAAAAAAAAAGCTTTTATCTTGCTGGGGACTCTCTTCAATCCTCTCAAGAAACCCTGTAATGACCCCAAACTGAGAGTTTATAATAGAAAACCACACACACACCCTACTGTGTTAAGAAAATTCAACCATGTAGTATTTATTCATTTATTTGAACTATAAAATTAAGCTGCCCTCTGCTAGCCTGCTTTTATTTTTTAATTACTCAAAGCCATCACTGACACAGAAATGAGCTGTCACGTTTAGATGACTGTTGTAAAGACAAAAACATATATTTTTACAGTGAAATTACATGTTTTTTCAATTCATGCGAATGCCCCCCCCCCCCACCACCACCACCACCACCCCCACATCTTGACTAAATAATGCTATTTTTGTGGCATGGCAGAGGATGTAGCCTATAATGTATTTACTACTCCATTTGATTACCTGACCTGAAATAGGTCAAGGCAGATGAAGACAGTGAGAGTGCAGTTATTCACATGCACAGACACACACTCATTCACGGGCGCGCGCACACTCACACTCACAGCCACACACGCACACACACAAACACACAGAAGGAGAGTGAGAGAGAGAGAGAGAGAGAGAGAGTGAGAGAGAGTCCATGTCTGCAGGAGCTGATGCATCTCTGTTATGAAGCGGTATTTTAATTATATCCTTTTTTTAAATATCAGGTCTTCTACTTTATTATTTGTTTCCAAACTTTATGAACGGACAGCACAGGGTCCTTGTACCTGAGGGTTCAGCAAATTTCTTGATGCAAGATTCATTGTTTTTAAATCAGTTACCAGATTTATTATAAACTGGGTTATTTTTATAGTTTGCAGATGGTGCAAACATAAGATATTCTGGTATTTATGTCATTTTATAGATCAGATCACTGCAGTGCAAAATGTGAAAATATAACGTGAGGTGTGATGAGAGCTGGATGGAGGTGATAGGAAGAAAAACGCCTGTATCAGTCCGAAACAAAAGGACGAGCAGGAGAACGCAGGCAGCGTTGTTCACCTTGAGATGTAAGCTGTGTAGGCTTCCATCATTTTATCCCACCCAAACAGGGACAGCACACTTCCTCCTCTAACATTTTTAGATTGTTGAAGTTATCACGATTTCATTAAAATAAATAAATATTGCATGTTAATATGCTTACCATGCTTTTGGGAGAGAGTGACAGCTGCTGAAGTGGTTGTAGTTGAATTAACTGTTTGGATAAAATATATCATGAACATTATTAAATAGAAATATAGAGACCTAAACTGTGCCAGTGTGATCGTTGTGCCTGTGTCTGTGGAATATGAAGTGCTCTTCTCCATATGATGCATATCAGGCCTATATCCCAGGCTGATCAATAAGAGCTGAGGCTGAGCCTGGCTCAGTGGGCTCGTGGACGCCTCGATGGTCGTTCGTATCTGCGGTGACTTATTTTGCAGCATCAGTTTTAGGTCGAGGAGGGTGATTTCAGCTATTTGCACAAGAAACCTTGACATGAGAAGAAAGGTAGCCTGCTACAACAAAAGTCAATGGAGCGGTACTAATGATGTGTTTTCTCTGACATTTTTAAAGGAATATAGGCCAAATGCAATGTCAGTATTTTGCACCGTGTGATTCTTAACTGGGCTTCTTCATTTTTCTTGATAATGAAAAGTGCTATGAATTTCTCCTTTTACAGGAAAGATGATCGGGGGCTACGTTTTTGGCTGGAGAAGCCTGCGATCGACTGAATGCAACACATAGATCTGAAGGAAAGGATTATTATATGGGTTGCATTTGATTTTCCTGACCTGCCCTATCCGGAATTCGGATTACTCAACATTCTTCGGAATGGAAGGACGGGATTTCGCTGCTCCGGCGCACCTCCTATCAGAGCGGGGCGCCCTGGTGCACCGAGCCGCCTCTCGGATCGCTCCCTCGGGCCACAGCTCTGTACAGCACGCCGGTCCCTTCCCGCCGGGGAAATACTACCCCTCGCACATACCAATGGCTCCTCACTCAGGTTAGTCAAACATCTACGGTGGAGGGTTTTGTCACACAAAAATGCAGCTACTGAAATGTTTTTTTGTTCCCATAGCTGCAACATTTGTCTGTCTCAACGCTGGCTGTTGTTAAGCCTGTGCATTTATCAGCGTGCACAGGCTATGGCCTGCATGTGTGGTGTAGAACAAAGCTGATTATTTTTTGCACAAAAGAGAAAGAATAGACGAGGCTCCTCGGTTTATATAAACGGTTGCTCAGGTGTGGCTGTTGACAGAGTTTCACTATTCAAATATCAGCGAATAAATCAGGTGAAATTTGATTTACACTAGGCCTGCGATCAGGAATTTTGATTAAGCTGAATCAACATTTATAGCTCAAATATCTCAAAGGTAATAAAAGCATCTTAGTTAAACAAATAGCCATTTGATAAGTTGGGTAAATGCCATGGTATTTAAAAATGGCATTTAAGATCTGTTTTAGTTTGTACGTAGGGGAGTTGGACAGAGCACACTGGCACTGGTTTCCCACTGGCTGTGGAGCTGAATCTGAAATGAGATTTTGTCATTTCACGTTAAATTGACAAGTGTCACACCGATGCCATCACTTAACCAAAACCCCTGGAGCCATAAGCAATCACACGAAGAAGCTGGATGAGCAGGTCTGCATGGGTTAGAGCAGAGTATGGAGGATGTAGGAAGAAGAGCAATACTAGAAAATCCTCCTCCTGCACTGGAGCTTCAAGGTGTCGGGGTGCAAATGTGTTCACAGTGCGTGCATCAGGTTTAACGAGTGACTTGGGTATCTTGTGTACCCAAATGTATACGTTTACAAACATGATGGCCAAGTCAACATAAAGACTGCTGAACAGAATAACCCACAGCAGCTGATTTATTTTGAAAAACAGGATGTAGACACAATAAAAGAAACACCTGTACAGTCCAATGCAGTCTAATAACCTCCAAAATAAAATAAAAAAAATAAGAAAAAGCCTTTATAATATTTAGCTTTTCTTCATTTATGATTATTTTTGAGCCATATGAGCTACTCTATGTAGATTTTGAATTGCCTCTCCAAAATGCATTGTCAGGAAAAGATAACAAAAAATGCACAGATGTTGTGATGGGCTGAATCACAATATACTGTTGTGGTTTTGTTTTGTCCACCTATGTGAAACAAAAGAGGTTTTTAAATAAGTGACATCAGCTGCATATTTATTGCATCAAACACTCAAACCTCTGAAACAATCTCCTTTGAAAATATGTTAACATGGCTTCCAAAAAAAAACACGTTTATGATGCAGCAGCTGTTGAACCCGAGGTCAGTGGAAAGCAAAGAAAATGCAGCTCTTTAAAGTTATTTTTATATAACGTATATCAGCTAAATTTATGACTGAATTATGTGGGCTACGCGTAGGTGGTTGTTGTAGGTTGTTAAATACAGTATCACTGGTTTTTTGTTTTGTTTTCAACATTTTATTTATTTATTTGTTTGTGTGTTTGTTTATTTTCTGTTTTTTTAATATCTTATTAAACTGATCTACTGTAGGCAGTATTGTGGCAGGCAAATCAAAGATATTTTCAAATTCATTGTGTTTCTGAAAGATTCTGAATTCATTTGCAGAATCGTGCTAAACATGAGGTATAATTAGTCATTCAGGAGAATTCATGGGCGCTGTTCACCATTCATGTCCCACCATTCATGTTTGCTTTTGGCAGTACTCACACACACACACACACTCACACACACACACACACACACACACACACACACACACACACATACACAGTGCCTGGGTCCGTATGTTTTTTTTTTCTTTTACATGTTTTGAGAGCATGAAGGCTAATGCTGGCTACAGGGTACAGGTGCCAACCAGATTTGGTGTTTCTTTTGTAGTACTGTGCTGCACCAACATGAAGACCTACCCTCCAAATGTCATCACTGTTCAATGAGCAGCACAGGTGGTTTATTGTTCTCCCCCAGTCTCATCCGTTACACATGGGTGTGACTGGAGAGAAGTCTATCTAATATCCTCAAGATTTAGAAAACGAGTTAATTCTTTACATCTCAGGCTTTTGATAGATTTGATCCGTTAGAATTATTTAGTTATTGCACTGTGCCGATGTACGAGCTTTGATTTATTATTTTAATAATATTTGAAAATGTCAAGCATGTCATAATGCAAATAGGTGGATGAGACATGAAGCATAATTCACAATTATTCATGGCATATATTCTTAAGATGGTAATTCATCAAAACAGTACACAATGTAAATTTATAATCTATTTTAGACAAGGAAAAAAAAACCTTTTGAAAGCTATTTTCATTCATTAGGTTAAAATTTAATATAAGCAAAAACTAATTAAGTTTTTTTTTTTACACTGCATTTACTTCTTAACTGTTAATGTTTTTTTGTTTTTTTGTTTTTTTTCAGGCCAGTCATAGTGTGTGAGGACAGTCTGTTGTTCATCTTGACAGGGCAGGTCATTAGTGTCTGTTCAAGTGTCCCGTATGCTAGCAACATTAGCACAACTGAGCATGTTGTTTGCTGAGTGTATTGGATCCCTCCAGTTTCTCTGCACTTTCCCCCTGGGGACTAACTTGCACACTGGTTCACATGAATACTTTACAAAGAGCATGAATATTTCAGGGTTGATGTAAAAATGCATTCAGAGGCAGGTTTCTGATGTGGCTCCTTGAAAGGGCTCCTCTGACTTTGCAGAGGTATTTATTGTGAGCGCTCCCGTCACCCTCACTGCTGAAAAGAGTGATGGCGGTTGCAACACCCTCCCTTGGCATTGTTCCTTGCCGGGTTACAGAATTTCAACATATTTTTTTGGGGTGAAATTTCCTTTCTCTCTTTTGCACAGACTGGTGAGTTTGGTTACAAACAAGCAACAACAGACGCAAACATACACTCCTACCTTCTTGTCCACTGAACCATGTTACTCAGCACCGGTGGACATTCTGTCAGTGTGCATTTGCCTCTGTCCATCTTCACCTACTACAAGCCAGTCATTTGTAATGCATGTCAGGTGGTCGATTTATAGTTTACACTTGCACTGTGCTCTGGGAATGTGACATTGGAGCAACTTCTCTCCCTCTCTGTGCTTACTGAGACACAAACCTGTTAACACATCTAATGTGGTTTAATTCAAGCAGTTCATTTACAAGGACTTTGAAATAGTAATTTTATCTTCTGCTGGCTCTGGCTCAGGGTTGGAGACAGTCCTCACTTGGCTGTGAGGCCCGGGATTCAGATGTTGGATAGTGTCAGAGCAGGAGACACAGTGGAGCTGTCTTTACTGCTGGCATTTATGGCTGGGGGCTCATCTTTCAGCCATATTGTTCTGATTAGTGTGCTCTGGCTGAGGTGTGGCTGTGTGAAAGCAGCAGGGGGGTTCAGGGGCTGTCCATGGCTGAGCTCTGCTCTAAACACCCCATGTAATCAAAGGTCATATTTGTGTCATCTCTCTCACTCGGCCCCCCCTTCCTTTACATCTCCTCTGTCTCCCTTTCCATAAGCTGCGCTCTCTCTCCTCCCCTCCATTTCTCCGTCTCCTTTCTTTCCAGCAGGAAGACCCTTCTGTCTGGGAAGCGGTGGTCTTCCTGCCACTTCTGTTTTAGCCACCCTCCCCTGCCCTGGGCCATTGTTGCAGACCCCAGCTTTGTGTGTGTTTTACGGCTGCTGTTAAAGATAAAAAACAGTCCCTTCCACCCCCTTTATTGTTTTCTGGTAGGATGTCCCTGGCATTCCCTTGGTTTTTATGTCCTAGCTGGATATCCGAACAGCTTCCCCCTTCAAAGGTTAGCTGTGCTGTCTGCCTTCTCCCTTTTTTTCCAAAGGGGAATAAATAACTTTACTGAGACTTTTATTGAACGTGTCATTGCTGGAATATCCCATGGGTCTGTGGTTGTTGGGAAGACGCTTCAAAGACAAACACAGGTGTTTGGTGGAGTTAGCAAAGAGCTGGTTACAACCAGGGTCTTTAAAAGAATAAACCTCAGTGAGTGGGTGAGGGTTGTTTGTGTGAAGGGAGGCTTCTTCTTGGCCTTGTAGCTCTTGTGTTGTGAGCACTCACAGTTCGTACCCGGCTCAACTTTGCTTTTACCCCCCCCCCCCCGGTCCTTGTTGACCCCAGACGAGAGCGGTGACTAGAGTGTGTTGCATGCTCAGTGTAATTATTCAGCAGCACAGCACCCAGCCCCACTGAAAGCCAGTGCCAGTCCTTTCTTTCTAAATCTAACAAAATTTGGGGGATTTGTTGAGAGGAATTCATAAGGTGAAACTTACCTGAGTGAAAAGAAAACTGACATCTTCAATAACCCATCTTAAATATCACATTAAAGGGCTTCTTGTATCCGGGAGCCGCTGTGGTGGAAGTACAGTGACAGAACGTGGGTCTTAGGCCAAGTTGCATTTGGCTCCGGCCTCGCGCGCTCGCTCGCTCGTTCGCTCGCTCGTTCCCGCTCTAGCTCCAGCTCTGCAAAACAGAGCGAGAACCTTGGCCTGTTGTCTGGCTCGTTTGTGGACTGTTGTGAGATGACACGGTTCAGACGCAATGTCACAGGAGTCCCCATGAATAGTGGAGGTGTTATTTGGCATCCTACACCTGGCTGAAATAGCACCTTGCCCGATGCTGCCACCATCTGTCACCTTCCCCTGACACTCCCATTGGAGGCCCAAATGACTTGCAAGGGCAGTGGACTGTCTTGGTCACGTGTGCTTACTATGTTTTGAGTAAAGCATCATTAAAACTCTGGCAACCCTAAGACTTTCCCTTAACATTTATTGTCACTGTTGGATCACCATCATACCAGGTGTCCAGTAACCAGCATCTGGAATTCATTACACTCAGGTAACTGAAGTGACAGATTTCATGTCAGATAACATTGAATCAGCTCTTTTTTCTTTGCAATTCTCTGGTCATCATCAAAACTGTCCACAGAAACTGGAGGCTTGAGCTGAGTGGACCAAAAAAACAAAGAAAAAAAAGCCAAGAGGATTTTGGCTAGCGAGTGACCATGCTGCCTCAGAGACGGGCTCTTCAAACAGACCGCCACCCACACTACACCGTGTGGCATGGTGCCACAGAGCCCTCGCCTCAAGCATGGGGCGTGTACACAGGACAAACACAAAGGAGACCCACGGGTGAGAGCGACGGGCAGGGTAATACCTTCCTGTATCGGATTTCGGGGCATAGGATTTCAGAACCTTCCCATCTATTTTTACACTCAACATGAGGAAGTGAGAAGCTGCATTGAGAATCCAACAAGGCTATGGAAGTCTTTTGTTCACTTCCCATGACGAACACACACACAAAAACTTAAAAAAAAAAAAAAAAGAAAGAATAGCTGGACTGAAAATATATTGTTGCGAGATTGAATAGACTGATACATTTGCCCAAAGTCAACCACTGCTGTTTTGTTTGTGATTTGGATCTCTCCTCCCTGCTTTGCTCTTTTTCTCTCCCTTTCTGTCTCTCTTCCCCCCCTCAATCTCCCTCCCTCTCCCAGTATCAGGCTGCTTCTCATCAGGCAGCCCCAGGCCCACCTCAGCGCATGGCTGTATTGCATGTGACAGCTGTTAGACATTATTAACGGCTCAAGCAGAAAATCCAGATTACTTGTTTTTTAATTTCAATTTTATTATTGTAATCGTCCAGTGAAAAGAACAAAAAAGGGCCGTTGCCCTATTGTTGTTGGCAGATTTGTGGTCAGTGACAATACTCTATGCACATGAGTGTATGAGCGTGTGTGTGTGGTTATGTTTGGGTGGGTGGGTTTTTGCATGCATGTGTGTGAATCCTGGGCTGTGTTCCCCAGACACCCACCCCCCCCACACACACACCCACCCACCCATCCTCCAACTACAGCCGAGGCACCCTGTGGTTGGCTGTGAGGCCTAGACAGGTGCATTGTTAACCCTCTAACGTCTGAGTCTGTCCCTGCTGGATCTGCCGCTTGTGTTCCTCGCAAGATTTCATGCTCAAGATGCAGCTTGTGTGGCAGTTCCACTTTGTGTTGCGTTCACAGCAACCAGTGGGGCTGCGCTAATGGTGCGCTCTTTCTCTACACTTACGAGCGGTGATGAAAAATCCCAATTTTTTTTATCTGTCAGACGACGTTCAGTTTAGCGTGCATGGTGCCTGTCCAGTTCTGCAAAAAAGAATTCATACAAAGAACAAGTTGAAGTTTCTGCTGCGGCACTAACATGTTGTTAATGTACGGGATTCATTTTGAAAGGGAAACAATTATACGACGCAGCAGTTGTTCCTGTGCAGCGCTTCCTTTCTGCTCCTGTTTGTTTATTGTTATTGCATATTCTCTGCATTCTTGTGCTTCCCCATTTCAATTGGCTGACTATGATCCATAAATGTAGATGGTATGTGGTGGAGGGCCAGGAGTGAGGGCAGATAAACTCAAATAATGGGCCACAATTCGGTGACTGTCAGCGGAGCAGCGGGCGGTGGTGACACGCACACAGTACCAAACAATGAGGTGTGCTGCTAAATATATGCAGAGATTTGCCATTAAATATACATGCAGTATGCCTCTCAAGGATGTGTCAGCCCTTTTGTGAGAAAACAAAGATTAGCATCAGGAATTCCATTTTAATAAGTCTCTTGGGACCATCCAACCAGCTGCCTAGTCCTCAATCCAAAGGGGACTTGTTGCTCTCTCTCTTTCTTATTTTTCTTCCTCTCTCTCGCTCTCTCTCTTGCAGGGATTTCTTGTGCTCCTTCTGACACTGATTAGAACAAAATCCCACTCTCTCCCTCCCCTTCAGCTTTTTTTTTTTTTGTCAAATCACTTGTTTTACACCACAGATTCTTTCATGTCTACATGTTCTCTCTTTGATGATCCATGTCTCTACCCTGTCCACACCCCCCCACCCCCACCCCCACCCCCCAACTCCTACCTCCCCCCTTCTCTTTTACATTTATTGTCCTCGATGTTTCTCAGACTGGGTCCCTCTCTGCCCCCACTGCCTTGTTCTGGATCTTTTTTTTTTTTTTTTTTTTTGGTCCCCTCTGCCTGGTGTGACCACTAGGCTACACTGCCTCCTCTCTCTGATACTGTATGTGTCCTGAGGATCTGGGGCAAATGACTGGCTCCTCAGCAACAGATGTGTGCTTGTCTGCTGGTGCTGCATGCATTAGCTTTCTCTGCTTGCCATGCACGGCCACTGACCTGCCCTCTGGTGAATGTGGGGGAGGGGGACTGAGTGAGTTTGTGTGTTTGCAGGAGAAAGAGGGAGACAGACGGAGAGAAAGAGAGGAGAACGACAGACTAGAGACTAGATGCACACTGTCACATGCTGTCATACACTTACTGGTGCATAGCAAGCAGACGCATACAAAGGCGCACACAAACACACGTGCACACGCACTCAAACACTCACACGTCATACACACTCACACATCTTGCTTCCCAGGAGGCTGTGGGGCCAGTGGGACAGAGCAAGCTTGAGAGTCTGGTTCGTCTGTTTACATCTAATTATAGAAACAGGACTATTTCTGCAACCACTGCTCTAGCTTTTTTATATTCTTACCAGGGAGAGAGAGAGAGGGAGAGAGAGAGAGAGGGAGGGAGGGAGGGAGAGAGGGAGAGAAGTGAGCGAGGGGAAAAAAAACAAAGCTTTGACAGCCTTTTCTCACAATGGTGAACGGTTATCTCATCCCCTCAGCGCTGCTACAGTCTGCAGGCTCTCAGTACAGTACAGCAGGAGACAGAGGGGGAGGGGCAGAGTGTCTTGTATTGTAAGCCCTCTCATCCTCATGTAACATGAATGTGCAAATTTACGAGAAGCGAGCAACTGCAAACAAGGCAATGTATTTCCCCCATTAGTCTCACTGATACGTTCAGTTGACAATCACCCCGATAAAAAGAGAATAATTTCTTCGCCTCTGCCCCGCCGGCTCTCGCTTCGACCCGGTGGAAAGTGCTGTCCATCACAACAGTCAAAACAAAAGGAAGAAAGAGTTGATCTTGGGGATTAGCGTTGTATAAAATGTATCTAGTATTAAAGAGACAGGGCCAGTTCGGTAGTTAATCCTCAAGCTTGGTGGCTGATATCCAGCTGAGTGGCTGCAGGGTTGCCTGGAGAGGTGGGGGGCCGGTGAGTTTGTTGAGGGAGACGCTGGGCCGCCTGTTATGCCAGGTGAGAGCCAGAGCAAGGCAGGGATGGGGCTGCGGGTCTGGGCCAGACAGGTTGCAGCCTCTTGCAGGTGTTTTCACAAAGGGCCCCCCCAAGGCCAAATGCAGTGCACAGCTTGCTGGATGCAACCTGAGCCAGGTGCTGCCCATCCCCCACCCAAATACATAAACCACTACATAACGGCAGCGTGTGCTTACATACACTCCATGGCCACCCCCCCACCCACCACCCCCGACGCCACCCCCTTTATTCTGAGACATGGCAGGTAAATTAATTGGCCATGAGTATGTAACGTATATACTGAGATAAAGGTGCGCTGTCTGGCCGAGGCGTAGCATAACGGCCGTAATGATGGCTCCATTGTGTTGATGTTGAGGGGGGTAGTTAGCAGCACAGCCAGCGGGGCCCTTGCTGGAGGGTTGGATAGCCTCTGATTAATAGTGGAGAATGCTTTGAAGTGACACCCAAGTGCACCGGCTCACAGGCTAATAGCAATACCATCAGTATAGTGAGCGCTCCCTCTTCCTCAGTCTTCATTAGCTAATGTTTCCCCAGCGCTATCTCGCCGCCCTCCCCTCACACGCCTGCCTCATCTACGGAGAACCTTTTACGAACTCGCGCGTTTTTATTTTTGCAATTGTTTCATGATTTCACTGTCATTTCTCTCTGTCATGTTTGGTAAAACGGGAGATTTTTTTTCTTTCTTGAAGGCAGTGGAGAGGGATGGCAAAGAGGAGGCCTTTACTCACACAGCTCCACGGCACAGGTGAACTGTGGCACAGCCTAAACACTCATGGGAGTGATGTGGCACAAGTGGGACACGGCAGGGGACTATTCCCAGGATCCATTTTGATCTCCCATGCTGACAGACAAGCTGCAGCTGCGGGTGTGTCTCTGTGAGTGTGTAAGTGTGTGTGAGTATGTTTAGGGAGCCGAGGTGGGGAGGCAGGGCTGGGTCTGTCAGCTGTTGGAGTAAAGTAAACTATTAGTGGTGGGAGAAGGCAGTGTTTCCAGTGAAGAATTAGAACCACTTCTAATTGCAGTGAGGTTGAGCTATGATTACATGCTGGCTAATGCACTGACAGACCTCTCACTTGGCTGGCTCTCAGAATGCTGCTGAAATGGCTGAATGCCTTTTGGTTATACAGCATAATGGGAGGGTGTGTGGACACACGTGTGTGTGTGGGTGTCTGCCTGTGTGTATTTGTGATTACACTTGATTTTAAGTGGGGTTTTTTTGTGTTTTTTGCATGAGTTTTGCTTTCATATACGTGTGTGGGTCTGTGTGTGTTCTGTGTGTGATAACTGTGTTCTTCTTGTTTCTTGAGTGCCTGTCATTATTTGTAGTGGAGGCAACTTTTCTTCCCAAATCAAAACTCAGCTGGCACAATTGTTTCCGAACAGTACGGAGGAAGTGTGTTTTTGTGTGTTTGAGTTTTTGTGTACACATATGTTGTATCCGTGAGTGTGTGTATGCCCACGGGAAAGAGCAATCAAAGGAGCTGTGTGGTGGAGAGATTTTATAAAAGGAGTGAGAGCGGAAACAAGAGTGGCAGACAGCTGAGAGGGCAGCATGTGGGGGTGGACGGGGGGCTGATGCAGGTGCCTAATTCAGCCTCAGCCCTTCTCTCTACTCCACTTTCTGCACGAGGCTGTTGGGGGATGTAGTAAATCCACCTGCTTCAGTTACAACGCTGATTAGCCGATATATCTGTGACAGCAATCAGAATAATAACACACAACGATGGATTTATGCGGCATTATACTGCGAGTCTTTTGCATAAATAAGCAGGCAAGAGATCTGAGAAGCTGTGTTCATTTTTCACCCCATAATTTTAATTACTCGTTTTTTTTTGCTTGCGGAACAGCTTGTTCTCAGGTGTGCCGACGCCCCCGTTTGCAAGAAGCTGTGGTTTACTGTTTTGCTGGCAAGTGCTGTAAATCACATCGCATTCCCAGCATATGGGGTGACAGTTATGGGAGTGTATCTGCTGTTTCCTCATCAGGCCATTAGGCCCGTGTTATCTCTCTTTTTAACTAGACAGAAGGAATACAGATATCACTGTGGTATCTCCAGGGGTCAGCAGGTCAGGGAGAACTTTCAAAACACTAACACGAATTTTGCTGTGTGAATCGCTGTTGATTACATCCTGGGTTAGTCTGTGGTCATAAACAGATGCTGGAGTGTGTTACTGACTATTCAAGGGAATGCATTTCCAAGCAGTGAGGGCTTTTGGAGGTCAGCAGTGGACCATGGCTGCTCAAGGATCAGAAATGGACCTGATTGTACATGTGGATTTGCGTGCGGTTGTTAGGAAACAAAACAAAACATGTGTTTGGTTTATTTTGGTTGATGTGGAATATCTGTACTTTCCCGGCTAATGTGTGACAGAGCATTGAAGTATGAGGAGAGAAGTGGTCATCCATGGTAACAAGGCTTTACCAGACCAGAGCCGTCTGCACACATGGAAACTGGATGGATCAATACCTCCGGTGTGGTGGTAAACTATGCAGCTGTGTGCGAAGGAGAGGATAGTTGGGCATACTGGAACATATGATGGTTGCTGCAGATGTCTGTTATGTTAGAGAAATAATTTTATGTCAGCTGTATGGTCCCAAATGTATGAATCCCTTTTTTTTTTTTTTTTTTTTTGGTGTGTGTGGGTAAATGTGTGTATCCCCATTTGACAGATCTTCTTTCAGAAAGTGGAGCTGCTTTGAGGATCAATACTGACACACTGTCTACACAAGTACACAACACACATACACACACTTTTACGCTTACTGTCTCATCTGTCAGTTGACAGAGTTTTCTCCAGCTTTGTAGGTTCTCTTTCCAGCCAAGCAGATGGTGAACATTCAGAATGAAAGCAGATCCTAAGTCCTTTTGGATCTCCATCAATCCGCCAGTCTCTGGGACCGTCCTGCACGGGGCTCAAGTTTCTCGCCACTTCCCAGCTCTCCAACCACCAGGCCGTAGTCGCCGCCTTCCCTACACAGCGCACATATGTCCAGTCTAACAGCAGTGCTATTTAATCTCACATCCAACGATGGTCCACATTCACTCGCACTAACATATTGGAGCTGAAAAATGGGCCTGCTGACGCTTGTTCCCATTGCTCACTCTCTTTTCATCCCCACCAACTGCAGTAGATACCTCCGAACCCAGCAGGGTGCCTCTGCTCTCCCATATCCCTGCCCAGCGTGCGGCGCCCCACTGTGCACATAGAGCAAATGCTCTGAAGAGCTCATTTCCCTTGTCTTCCCTCATCTGTCTGTCGCGCTTACCTGTCGCAGCAGCCGTACCCTCCCCCGCCCCCCAGCCCCTCCACCCTATGTGTTTTATGTGACAGAATGGGCAGGATTTATTTCAGCACGCGTGCTTGGACCCTTTAACAGGGCTGGTTTGAAGGCGTGCTGCTTTGAAGCCTGCGCCACTCTTAACTGTAAGTGATTTTATGAGACGTGCTTCTGTGCCAGTCAGCCAGGCCGCTGCGCCACAACCAGATTGGTGGAGAGCATTGGGGATGCCATTCCAGCACACACCATCTGGGAGAGTGTGCACAGTGGAAGGGATAAAGTTTGCATTCTTGTGTATGTGAGCCTGCACATATGTTTGTGTCATGTGTGTGTATGTGTGTGTGTGTGTGTGTGTGTGTGTGTGTGTGTGTGTTTGCGTGCATGTAAAGAGAGAGGGGTGGTTAGCGCAGGCTGTGAAAGGAAAAAAAGTTTGGCTTTTTGAGGGAGGCCTCATACTGCCCCTGCCCGCGTCTGCTGATTTATGGGCTTGTGAAGGAAATCTCTCATTTGTCACTTTTCATCTCTTTTCTCCACGTCATCCTTTTTTTTCTCTCTCTCTCAGTGGAATTCAGCTTTCCCCCAAATCTCCCAGCGCTTCCAAGGAATGGAGAGGAAGAGAGAATAAGGGAGGAAGGGAGGAGAAAGGGAAGCAGCCAGGAGGGAGCTGGTTTCTCTCTGGTTAAAACCAATGCTGAACAAAAATCTTAGTCTTAGTGGATATGTTTTAGAAAATATCCATAGTTATACATTACGCTGACGTGTTGACATCCCATCATAATGTAGTTTGTTTGTGGTAAAGATGCGTGTCATTAGTGTATACTTTCTGCCAGTAAATAATTCAAAGCGTGTTACGCTGCTGTCCCTGTAGTTTGAGCGTTATTGTTGGAAATGGAATAGAAAAAAAAAAAAACATTGTGTCTGAATCTTCTGTGCAACACTGTGTCTGCCTGTGCAGAGCATTTATTGCCACAGGGACACATACACACAGGTTTGCTGCTAATACCTGCTAGCCAGTGCATTACCGCACTGAGGTCACAGTCAGGTCAACTGCAGTCTGGAGCCTTTTTGTGTGTGTGTGTGAACTCATTCATTGTGTGTTTATGTGCCAGGGTGCACCTCACTCAGGTGCTAGCTATAAATCTGCCTCACCCATTTCCTGGCCTGCTGAGGACACAGCAGGAGCGGTTGGGGTTTCACCCTTTTTCAAAGTGGGAGGAGGAGCGAGGAGAGGGAGGGAGGGAGGGAGAGAGTAAAGGGTTAGAGGGGAAGAGAGATAAATGAGGGAGGGGCCTTAATGAGAGCCCTGGCTCACATGATTATGGGACTGGCTGATAGAAATCAGGATCTTTCTCAAAGAAGTCAATTAACCCCCTCCCCCCTTCCCTAATTATGCATGGATTGCTCCACTGGCTCTTTACTGATAGGGCTGCTCAGCTCAGCTCAATATGCAGACTCATGCTGCCTGAATCTACCAGGGGTTGTGTGTGTTGTTAGAAGCATTTGTCAACCTTTTTTTCTGAATCTGTTGGCAGTCTGCTTTAAACTGAGGGTTATTCAAAGCCATTAGTTAACCCCACCCCCCTCATCTTTCTTCTCACCTTACAAACAGACAGCCAGTACCGACCAGAGCCAGGAGGGGGCTCCACCTCAAGAGGCCTCTGGTCATTAGTGCATAAGAGGCTAGATGATGGCTGAACTCTGTGGTCAGAGTAAATAAGCAGTGTTGTAGAATGTCAACACGACCAGGCGGCTCCTTCACAGCACCCAGTGTTGACATAACTGCTCTCTTATCTGAGGAGTGCAAAGCCCAGCCCCACAATAGAACACTGTGCCAGAACAAATTCAGTAAGGAGATAGAAACCACACTCTCCAACACACACACACACACACACACACACACACACACACACACACACACACAGGCTGTGAGGGAATGTGTCGCATGGTGCTACAAGTCAAAGCTGCCACTACTGATGCCGGCATCTATATCTGACAAAACAATGCATAACTGATAAAACAGGACTACACAGCAGTAGTATAATCAAGTTGTGGCCCCAGTGCAGGCTAATCATGCGCTTCATGAAAATAATGGGGTGTTTAGGGTCGCAGTAATCTGGGTAAAGGACCTGGATTCAGCTCAACACACTGCTCAACCTGGCAAGCAATGAAGGCCAGTCTGACAGTCATGAGACGAGCGCCGCCGTCCTTGGGCTTAAGTGAATGAGCGGTTTGTGGAAGTTGCAGCTGCAACTATCACTTGTGCGAGCGTGTGTCAAGCGGAGCAGAGAGAAAAGAAAGATAACAAGGGGGAGAGAGGGCACAGAGAGAAAGACAGCAGTGGTTTGCTTTTCAAACCTTTGTTTAAGTACCTGTGTCACATTTGCTATTTTTCTGTGTCAAAACATTTCACTAGGCCTTCCTCCCCTCATTGCCTCACATCACCCTAATAACTCTTCTTTATTTTCCTTCCCTGTCTCTCCGTGTCCTCCCCACCTCTGCCTCCCCCTTTCTCTCCATCATGGCCCCCGCCAGATCTAGTCTGAGCTCGGCTTGCTTGCACTGGCGTTGTTATAACCTGCTGAAAGCTGTTGCTCTCCCGTGGATATGAGGACACCCAGCTGAGGTTTCTCTGCGCTGCCTCTCTCTTGTGCTTCCTCTCTTTAACTCCACGACCGTGACTCGCTGTCTTCCCTCCACAGATTCCCCAAATCATTTCACTGGTCAGGCCCGTCACATAGCTTGAAGCTTTCTGGCCCAACGGGTAGGCGCTGACATGTTTTATGGCCAGCAGACCTAAGCATATATTAAAGAAAAATAAGAAAAGCCAACATGTGCTCTCATAGGCACACTGTTCAAAGTCGTTTAATGGTTACTCTGGGATGTAAGGTTTTTATTTGAGACCCAAAACACTGCCAGTAGTACTGTTTAGCATGGCCGGTTAGAAAATATATGATTTTAATTTTCATCCTGCTAACATTATATATAAACTAGTGGTATTTTTTGTGTGTCTATTCATTGTATGTGTATCTGTGTGTGTGTGTGTGTGTGTGTGTGTGTGTGTGTGTGTGTGTGTGTGTGTGTGTGGTGTGTGTGTGTGTGTGTGTGTGTGTGTGTGTGTGTGTCTGTGTGTGTCTGTGTGTGTGTGTGGTTGAGGATGTGCTGTGGCAAACAAAACGAGCAGCTGCAACACATCTGTTAACTTCGATCAGATGCTGCAAGCCTCTTGTAACCCCACTAGGCCTCCCTCCTCCTCTCTGCCATTTCTGAATATGACCTGCAGACAAATACTGTGTTTGTGTGTGTGGGGTGGGAGTGGGGGGCTGTGGGGGCACGTTACCGTCCAGCCCGCCCACCTGTCCAGCTGACTAGATGTGATCATTGCAAAGGAGATAGACGACCGCAGTGGTGGTGATGCGGCCAGCCAACCAGACAGACAAGCCATGAGCAGTTGATCAAGATGATATCCCCCCCCACCCCAACCCCCAACCCCCCACCCCACCCGTCTCCCTGGTTTGACCTTGGATTGTGCTTTTTCTACTCAGCTGGAGGAGAGGAGAGGAGAGGCTTCTTTTTTATGGCTGTCCTGCTCTATGTTACACTTCATCTGTTCATTTTCGGGTGAAGATGACCTCCCCTCCTCTGTACAGATTGCAGGAAATGCTCTTAATTTTACTCATCTCTGCTCAAGTGTGTTGCTGCAGATGTTGAGCAGGCCCCGGCAGCGGCATTCCATGGATGACCAGTGTCAGCGGTCAGGAGACATAACTCAACTTTAAAACCCAGTTTGTCAGATGCGTTTCATAAAAGAATTTACTGTGTGATTTGGCTGACCTTGTGTGCACTTGAAATTGTAGTCTGCTACAGTGGGAAAGAAGGTGGTTATCTGTACAGGCTAACTGGAGTGTTGTCTTTATGGCTAAGAAGGTTTGCAACAACACATGATTGTACAGCATGTTCTTTACAAGGAAATACTGTATATCGTTTGGCCTTGGCTACCTAGGTTCACCCATCCCCATGTCTGTAGGTTATCAGAACAAAAATGCTTACATTTGTCTTGGCCAGCGCAGCAAGAATTAAACATTTCTCCTTTGTTTCCCCCTGTGAACCAATGGGAAATTATATTCAGGGCTGTAGAAAGACCTTGGGCTGGCTGGCTGGCACGGCGGCTCTCTGCTCCGTTATCTGCACTGTTCTGTCTCTGCGCCTCTGACAGGATACATCAGACGGAGAGAAGCCAGAGCAGGGAGCTGCCTTCTGTTTCTCTCACACGCATCACTCCAGGACTTTATCGTATTACAGGCCAATCCAAGAGAACTCAAAGGACGGCAGCAAAGCAGTCTCTACAACCAGGCCCATCAAGCCCAGCGCTGCTCTGCACGACCTAAAGGAGGCGCTGGGCCACAGATGGAAGAAGAGAGGATGGGAGGTCAAGAGAGAACAGGACATTCCGACAAGCGCTGGTTGCCAATTGAATGCTGGGATGCTGATTTATGGGCGGTTCTGACAGAGGGAGGGGCCAACCTGTGACTCCCCATAAAACAAGACGTTCATTACCCTCCTAGGCTTCAGGAAAACTGATGGACGAATGAGAGCAGAGAAACAGAGCGCAAATGGGACGAGGGAGTGGGCGGGAAAGCGGTTTTTAAAAACCCAAAAAATGAAGAGAAAGTGTTTCCATTTTGAAGCATGTGGATGACGGCAACTGAGGGAAGAGAGCGAGGTGATGAGGGAGGACAGAAATATGGAGCTGAGTAGCAGGGGGAAGGAGGGAGAGCGATGGAGGGATGATGGAGAGGGTGTGAGGACGGAAAGGGAAAACTGAGAAGGGGAATGAGTGATGGGGCTCAAAGGAGCAAGGGGAGAAGAGGGGATGAAAGTGAAAAAGGGAAGACAGCAGGCAAAATCTGCCCCAATGAATCGAGCTGCTTGCAGATTTATGTGGTGTTGTGGGTATCATTATACATCCAGAGATGGGGAGACTCAAGCAACGTGACGCCTATGGCGTTGTGTGTGTGTGTGTTTATCTGTGTATGTATTGCACCACACTTTTATTCTCCCTCCTTGCACTGTTCATGTTTCCTCCAAAGCAAACTGACTTCTGAGTTCAACAGAACACACTTGCCTGTGGTGAGGTAACATCCTCCCACATCCACACTCCACTTTTCCAAAGCCTATCTATCCAGCACTGCTGGTTGAGAGAAGAGAGGTTTAGACCACCCAGGACCGGGTTGTCAAAGAGCTGCTTTGATGTGGCACAAGCATATGTGCAGTGCATGGGTACAATCTCTGCTAAAACACACTCACAAAACACAGTTTTACTGCCTCCTGTGCGGCATCATTACTCCTCGTCACTAGAGCGGTGGGATGCTCAAAAAGAGAGAGAGAGAAAGGGAGAGAGTGAGAGAGCGGCAACCACCTCCTGTGCCAGGCAGTGCCAGGCTGAAATACTGGAGCCGTATGGTCACCCTGAGGGAGGGGAAACCTGCCCAGTCTAACCACATCTCAATTAACCAATTAAGTTCAAAAGTTAACAGGGGACTAATTAGAGAGAATAGTGCTGAGCACTTGTTTTAATCTGTCTTTTTCCCACTACCAGGCATGTTTGTGTCCGTGACCTGGCTGGCTGAGCTTTGGCTGCGTTGGCTGAAACATGGCACGCAAGCCGCCGTTAGTCACCCATCCATTCCCATGGCCAAAACATAAAACCAATGGATTTAGACAGATCAGTCATCAGCTGTAAAGCAAACCAGATCCAGAGCATTCCATGTGATGTTTCCAGTGGAACAGGAGAACCATGAAAATCCTATTTTTGGATCTGGAGTTTGAGAGACCTGTAAGAGAATGTTCAAAAGTGGAGGACAGTTTTAAGTTATATCGAACATGGCCGTTTCCTGTTCGCCCCTTGTATTTGGTCCTGCAGATGGGTTTTAATGGATGCCAAATGGGAGGTTTAGTGCCTCGCTATTGGCCTGTTAGAGTCTCTTTTTAACACCATCATATTAAATGGCTTGTGTTTAGGACTGCAGGCTACGGCGTGCTCCTCTCGTTGACAATATGCCTGGGGCAGAAAGTGTTTGTAACTTACCACTAAAAGTACAAATTTTATCCCTGTGTTCAAGAAGAGGAGGAAGAGGAGGGGGGAGTGGTGCTATATTGTCTGCTACCACCAATAAAAGATATGTGGGCTGTATGACACAATTGTAGGGGGGCTGCTTTGAGCCCCGAAGCCAAATGCAGTGTGTTTGGAATCAGGCTGACAGCTAGATAGAGAGAGAGAGGTGAGAAATCCCTCTTTGACTCTGCTCCTTCTCCAGCGGGGATATCTTTGTGCTCTGATTTTTTTTTTTTTTGGGCTTTATTTGAAGGCTGTGACAATTTAAGTTCCTGCATGGTTGATTAGCTGTATATGTGTGTCTCTATGTTTGTGTGTGGGTATATGTGTGTAGATGAGGAAGAGGGTGAGAGAAGTCTAGGATGTCAGGAGGATGCAGTTTGAGGGGTGAAGGACTCCCCTGTTGTTATGTGAGGCCCTGGAGGATTCCTCCTCCCTTCCTCTCTTCCTTCTCCTCCCTTCTTCACCCCCTTACACTCATCTCTTCCTCTGTGAGATTCACAATGCTGGGAAGAAATGTGTCATTAACAGGGGAGACCAAAATAATGTTTATGGGCTCAAGCAGCACTGAAATCATTTTCCATATCAGTGGAACTGCATGGGCCCTGTGGGGGAGTAAATCTGATTTTCTCCTCTCTGTGCCAATGGGAAACATCATGGGAAAGAAAACAGATTGGATTGTTAGAGAGATGGCCTGACGCAGCTGTGGGCGGCTCTTTGTGTGTTTGGGTGTGTTGCTGTATGTGTGTGTGTGTGTGTGTGTATGTGTATCATGAGACTGATACGACGAGTGAAGGGAAGAGAAAGAGAGAAAGCAAAATAAAAATGCGGATGTTGAGCGTGTGTGTATGTGTGTGTGAGTGTGTGAGAGAGTGTGGATGAAAGAATGAGATGGATGAGCCCCACTATGGTAATCACAATTTCACGCCTCAGGAATAAAGAGCCGGGACGCAACAAACGGCCCTGAAATGCTCCCATGTAACAATGGGTCAGTTAACAAGCACACTCACCGAAGTTTGCACAGATAACAAATGATTCTCCTCGAGGAGTGTGTAGGTTCCCCGTATACAAAGAACAAAGTGCTTGTGGCCCCTGCAAGCTATCAGCAGAAATGTCGAGCCTTTATTGGCCATTCCATAAGAAACACTTGCATTTTATCTGAACCAAGAGACAGAAAAATGGCTGCTATAGCGGGTAGCGTGGAGGGAGATTTAATAAAGTAAAATGCTGATGGAAATAACAAGTTGGTGCTTGGAGAGAAAACACTCCATAATGAGCGGCCAGTCCAAGCAAAACTGCACTGGTATGGAGTAATGTGCACTTCCTGTTACATCATGAACATTTAAGCTCTCAGCGAAAGGACACAATGACAGAAACCAAGAGCGCAGTTTAGTGATTTTGTGTTGTGACGCTGCTTTTTCTTGTATGTCCTATTAAATCTGTGTTGTGGGCGTAGGGAATGTGAGTGTGCATGTGTGGGTGGGTATAAAAGGAAGGTAATGGGCCTTGAGCTCATTTGTCCTGGCCTGGTCCCGTTGCTGTTTCAAATCCATCCTCCCACCTCTTGTGTCCCAGCCTGGAATGCCTCCCTGTTCTCCACAGATGAGGCCAGTGACTCAGCACACCACTGCACTTTCACACGGATCACAGCGAGGACACCTAAGCACAGGTCCAAATGACAAGTCCAGACCTTTACCTTAGCCAGTAGTCTAACCATTAGCGACTTTATGTCCAGCTTCCTTCCGAGTCTAACAGTAACGTTCAACTTGTGCTTGATCTTTTACCTCCTCTTTTACCATATTCTGTCTTCCTCTTACCCTGTGGCCTTCACCCACACTGCTCAAGCCTTTAGCCAGCTCTTACTTTGACAGTCAGAGGTCTTATTGTTTTTTAAATGACACACTTCCTGGCCTGCTCTTCAACAAATAGCTGCACCGGGTCTGTGTGTCCAGCTCTTTTTTTTTACTGTGCCCATAAAAGGCCTTTTCAGCAGGAACTCTACTGCAGGCTGGCCAGGTAGTGGGACACGCGTTACACTTGTTTTGCTGTGAGAGATGTTTTTGCCGATTTGTGTACAAATAACGAAAGATGGTGAGAAAGAAAATAGACGAAGAGAAACATATATTGGTGGGATGTGTGCATGTTCTTTGACACCGCTCCACCTCAACTAGAACAAAACATCCCTCAGAGACATTTTCTCCTATCTGTTTTCTCTGTAGCATCACGGCCTGTGTGGATCCATTGTTATTTTCAGGCTCCCTGCCAAACTGGGACAAGCCAGTTGGACTAATTTGTTTAGGATTCGAATTCTCTTATCCCTATCATGTCAACTTGTATATTGTATAAACAGCTGGGTGAAGTGGGCGGTGTGCTTTGGTTGACCTCCCCGAGCCAATTTTATTTGCATAGCACTTCTCTGAAAAAATTCCCAGAATCCCTTTTACCCAACCTTCACTTCAATCGCGAGCGAGTGGCTGACCACGAAGCCACTCTGCAAACATGGGCTGTCAACTTCAGCGAGACGACCACCATACGCACACACACAATCTCACATACACACACACACACACACAATCACACACACACACACACACACACACACACACACACACACACACACACACACACACAAAGGCTCGCATATGCTCGGCAACACACACTCCCACACACTCTCTGCTGCTCTTTCGCTCTCAAAGTTTCTCACACTTCCTCGCACCCTTATCTCCACTACTAGTCTAAACTCTCGCCCCTTACCCCTCCTCTGGATGTTGCCTTGTAGTGCAGGCAATCTCTCTCATTCTCTTCCTCCATCCATTCTTCCAACAGCTTCTCCTCTTCCTTTTCCACTTCTCCCACCCCCGCACTGACCACATCCACTAAACTCACTCCACAGGCACGCAGTGTGGAGAGTGTCGGAGGCGTGCGCTGCTGCCACTTTCCCCCACCCCTGCACTGGGCCCAGCTCCAGGACTGGACCGCCTGCTTTCTCTCTCTCTCTCTGTCTCTCTCACACAGACACACACACACACACACACACACACACACACACACACACACACACACTTCTGCTTCTGATCAGACCAGCCTCCTACTACAGTTGTAGGGGGGGCCCACTCCCTCAGCCCCACCATCCAACCACCCACTAATGCAAAAGGATAAAGTCAGGGAAGGAGTTTGTAAAGCAGGGGGGGCAAGCAACCAAAACAAAACAACAACAAAAAAAACCCCACTCTTGCTACAGTTGTTTCCGAAGTGAGGAGGAATTTGGCTACCAGTTGCGCTAATGTTTTCAAGATGACTTTGACTGTTTGAAGGAAATCCCCCCACTTTAGTAGCCATTTGAAATTCCTTCTGTGTTTTATTGTGAGGAAGTAGGCGCTGGGTTAGTCAGTGGCCCTTCAGGGTAGTGTGTGCAGTCTGTCTGGGGCCGCTGGTGTGTACAGTTGCCCAATCCAATCCAGTTTCCCCTATGTTACTGGAAAGGGTCTGAAAACTTAGTTGTGTGTTTATGAGTGAATATGTGTGTGGAAAGTCTGGCTGGCTTCTTCTTGGGCGTCTGAATTCCTTGGGCAGAACATGGAACTGCATCGGTAGGAAAGTCTGATGAGAGAGACACTGAAGTGGTAGTGAAACTCTCTTACCAACAGACATCCTGCTCAATATGTTTTTACTTGGTAAGTAAACATTCAGATGTCTATTTCTTCATCCTGCTGTCTCTCCTTCTTTTAGAAATCTTATATTTGTCAAGTGTTAAAGAGCCAAACTAAGACTTACAGTACAGAGATTCTTGAATAAGAAAACTTGAAATCAGTAATTTTTAAATCTTATAAGACATGTCCCGGTCTCTTGTCTTACTGTGTCAGAGAGTTAAAGCAGTGCCAGCAACAGCTACTGCTACTAGCCGCTGGATTTAAACAGCCCTTGGGACTACTAAATGTTTCTTGTTTTCTGTTTGATCATCTAACTCTTGATGATACTGATTTAATTTATTTGAAACAAGAAGGAAGGGAGTGTGTTTTGCCACGGGACGTGACAGAGGGAGAGTATGCGAGCTGTAATCATTCAGGGTGCGTTGTGAAGAGCTACAGAGCCTGGCTGCCACATGGCACTGACCGCTGACTGTGCAACCTCAGCTGCCTTGTGCTCACTGACTCCTTCTGTGACAGGAGGTCTTATAAACTAGTGTGTGTGTGTGTGTGTGTGTGTGTGTGTGTGTGTGTGTGTGTGTGTGTGTGTTTCTATCTCCTAGCATTTCTTCTTCTATCCTCCCCTCTCTGGCGCTTGCTGATCATTGAGCTGTGGAGAGCAGGTTGATGCAGTCACACCTGCAATTTTCTCTCTGTCTCTCTTCTTCTCTTGTCACCATCACTCTCATCTCTTGTTTTCTGTCTGGTGTCCTTGTCTAGAGTCTAGACGACACGTCCATCCGTCCCTCCGGGCTGCCGTCTGCAGATAAGACAAAGAGCTGAAGACTACCGTGGCTCATTTATCAAGAGCAGACAGGGAAATATGATGCGTGGTGAAATAATTGTACTTTATCTTCTCTTAGACAATAGGTATAGTCGTAGATATGTGCTTTTGTGTGTGGTGTGTGTGTGTATGTGCCGCCATGCTCAAGCACACAAGTGTGTGTGAATGGGTGTGTATTTCTCTAGGAAGAAATTTTGATCTGATTCCCAGCATTCAAAAGAACAACGTGTTGTGGGTGGGTGCTTGTTGTCTTCTCAGCTTCTTTTTTTTTTCCCATCACTACTTGGCTCACACTAAGATGATTCCCTTTACATCCCATTATTGTATAATTCCTGTTTAAGACACCAAACAACCACTGATCCTCCAGTTACATAAATGTGTAGGGGCACTCATCGGAGCAGATTAGTGACCCAAACAGGGCAAAGATTATGACACCCTCCGCCCCCAGCAGCCTAACAAGTGAAACCAGATTAAATCCTGGGGAAAGGTGTGTGTGTGTGTGTGTGTGTGTGTCTTTTTACAAACTGAACAGTTGCTTGGGTGCGGTTTCAAGGTAGGATGGGAGGGCTGTTGTTGCTGAGCAGCACACTGACCAACTGCATCTGCCCACTGCTGTTGTAATGGCTAGCATTGAGCCTCCTTGCCTCGAGCGCTGTTTCTCTTTCGTTCCCATGACAACTGGACCTTCTTCTCCCTGCTCCGCCTCTCCGCCTGCTGCTCACTCCGTGCCATCCAGGGGGGCCTCTGCTTGGGCCCACATTAGTGTGTGTGTGTGTGTGTGTGTGTGTGTGTGTGTGTGTTTATGTTTGTGTGTGTGAATTTGTGTTATTGTGCACAAACTGGACTCCTTCACCCTACACACCCACGCTGGAGCGAAACAGTAGCAATAGTTAACACCTCCACCTCCAGAGGTTGTGCAGTATTTCTGTGTTTGTTTGTACATTTGAACCCATTTAAAGGCAACTTTTTGAGTGAGGGTGTCAGGGTGGGATGTTTAGATGTCAGGGAGGGAGGTGGAGTTCCCCCATCCCAGTGCTCCCCTCTCCTTTAATTCTCTAATAGGATTAATCTTCATCGCTGTCAGGGATCGGTGCCGATTAGGATGCACATGACCCGATTTTCTTAAGAGCCCATACAAGTGCACTGCTAGCACCTCTTAAGAACCAGAGAAATAAATAAACAGGGTTTTCAGCAAAAAAAGAAAAAAAAATGCAGGCAAAGAAAAGACAACTTACAAGGAGCTGGGGTAGCAATGGCAGAACCCTTGGATCCATGTCACCATTTAATAAGCTGCTAAATAAAAAGCTATGGTGAGCGCTGTCATTCATCGGACCTTTACCATACTTGTTCTGCACTGCTTTGGTTAGCACCCAAATTGGAACTGCCCTCACACTGAGGGAGACCGTCCCACTTTTAGAACCTGTGTGCTTTCTCACCAACACCTCTGATTCATTACGCTTTCACTGGGTTCAGGGAGGGCATCGTACTCATGCAGTGTAGTGGTGTGATAATGTTTGAGCACGGAGAAGGACAGACATTTGCGCAGCATCATGCACAGTATATTTCTGAGCAGGGAGCAAACGTTACACACAACACACAGGGAGGGGCTCATTTAGTGTGAGTGACAGGTTGTGGAGTCAGCAAACAGACGGTGTGACAGAGGCGAAGGCCACTGCTTTATTATTCTGTACCTGCTACAGCTCAGATTGGACCAGTGGTCAGCCCTTCTCCCAGTCCAGCCCCTGTGGCCAAACTGGAATGCTTAGAGGCTTGATCTAGTTGTGTTGTGGGTAGGGTTTCATGTATGAGTTGATCCCAGACCATCCTAAAGTCTTACTTCAATCCCCCTCCTCCCCTAACATCAGCTTAAATTTCAAAGATCTCCTTGCCTGACATCTAGACATCCCCTTTATATGTATTGTCCCTCTCCTCTCCTTGTCTTCCTGGCAGAGGCTCTCTCCTCTCTTGGTGTGTGAAGAGGGGCTTCGCGGCCTCTCCCTGTCACTCTCTATGTCTCTCTCACCCTCTCTCTCTCTCTCTCTCTCTCTCTGGGGTGAGGCTGTTAATAATGCAGGAGGATTAGCTGATTTATGTGAGCCGGAGGCGCTGAGGAAAGCTGGGGTTCCTGGGGGCGACACGCAGAAGGGGAGGGAGGTGGGGGGACTTGTGAGCAGTGTGGAGGGCGGTGCCATACAGGAGCCCTGGGTGTCTGGATGATGGGGGCTGGATGTGTGCCTAGCGAGCACGCTGGCCATAATCCACCCCCAAGTGCCCCCGACCCCCACCCTGCACTCCACAGTGCTGTGCCAGGAGCGCTCCGCACGGACAGAGGTGATAGGAGGTGGCAGCGGAGAAGGATGGAGGGGAAGGGACACAAAGCAAGGATACTGTAGTATGTCATCAGGCTAACTCACAATGCCTCCCACCGACATGTACGATGTTGCTATGGCACCCATTCCTACGTGGCTGAAGGCCGTTTAAAGTACTCCACATTATTTCTGTCCTCTTTTATCCTGCAAATGTTAGTAATGGAAGTGGATGTTTGTTTGTTTGTGTTCTGTATTTTGTCCGTAGTACTACATCAGAAAAAAACCTTTGATTCAAAAAGTTGACTTATAGTTAAAATTAGGGTTGGTCTATTTCTACTGTGAAATATCGCAATGGACGATGACATCGTGGGAGGAGGGGGTATACCCACAATTCATTGTAATCAGGGAAGTGTGTTCTTAACAGACTGCAATTTAAATGAAATTTTAAAAAAAAACAATTGTTCACAACATAATCATAGACATTCAGCAATATTCAATACAGCTGGACTGTTTACTTCAGGTCTTTGCTATTTAACCAGCATAATGTCCACTTAAGACAAGAGTGACGTCCTGTTTTACTTTATCCCTTGTGGAATAAAGCACCCGATTTAGTTCCGTTAACTCCTCAGCAGACGGTGCAGATGCCGGAAAAAAGTTTTTCTAAATTTGTGTTTACAGACAATGGAGGGAACTTTTCTCTGACCACTATCATGTGATCTTTTCCCTCTGCTTTGTTATGTGAACAAGTTTCAGCTTTCCTCATCTTTTTATGTCCTGATGTAGGAAACATGATAGACTCTTCAGTTTTGGTCAAAATGATCCATCTTTAAAGATGACTTTGAGGCAAAATTGAGCGCAGCAGTTACCTTTCAGACAGCAAATCTCATGCTGAACAGTCACAGCCATGTTGCATCACCTGACTTGAATACTGCACATTGATTCGCTGAATGGATTTATCAGATAGGAGTGTGTTCAAGAACAGTGCTGGCATTTGATATTTTCAGGTGTAAAATGAGAATGGACATACATTCACTGTGGGGAGTGGGGTGGGGAGGGGGTCACAATGCTGGGCTCAACATCGTGATGATTATCAGCATCGTTAATGGACAATGGTATCAGTAAATGAGGAACATAACATATCACATTTCTTTTTATATTTTCTATCGTCTATTTTGCATTGCAGTGTTAACATCGCCAGTTAAGGTGATTAAATGTTTTTCCAAGACTTTGTGATGGAGCAACGTGTGAACACACCCACGCACACGGGCTGGTTTTAAGGTAGTTTTCGAGGTAGGACTCTGTAAGGTTGGGGATTGTGGGGGATTTCCACCTGTCTGGGGCTGTGGTGCAAAGTGTGACAGAGGTGTGTCTGTGTGTGTGTGTGAGAAAGCGTATCCATGTCTATTTCTATGTGTGAAGTGTGTGTGTGTGTGTGTGTGTGTGTGTGTGTGTGTGTGTGTGTGTGTGTGTGTGTGTGTGTGTGTGTGTATGTTCTATGGCCCATGAGCCATAGCCTTTTCGGTGCAGGAGCAAGCGGCAGACTGAGGGGTTTATCCCTTCTGTCTGCCCAGAGGATGTGCTCACTCACTGCCTGGCTGATTAAGACTTCCACGCAATTGTTCTCACACTCTCAGAAAAGGATCGATTCATGTTTGGACTGATTCATGTTTAAAGAAAATCAAATCACACAGCGTTCCTTGTTAGATCAGCTCGTCATGAGGGGCTGATAATGAATTTTTACCATGTCGCTCTCCCCTGCGTTTTCACAGCCAGCTCTGTGCGCACAATGTATGAAACACAAATGTGTGTGTTTGTGTAAGTATGTGCATGTGTGCTCTCATCCAGGAATCCTCATACATATGCATGAGACTTCACGGCAGTGTGACTTGGGGGAAATAAATGTGCAAAGAGCCGGGCACCCGGGCCCCTCGCTCAAGTGCACTGGCGGGCGCGTAATGGGAATGCAATTTAAGCAGTGGTTAATCAGTGTGTTTTCTCCAGCTTGCCCAGCAATGCATAATAGACAATCAGCCCCCAGTCACACGGGCGGTGCTACGAATGGTCAATTACTCATCATAGTCTTGTTAAACACATAGTTCAGCCAGCCAGGGACAGATTGCTCTGTTGGTGCCATCATTATGGTAAAGAACAAAGCAATGCAATGCTATGTGTCAAGCAGAAAGAGGGACAGAGGAGGGAAAGAGAAGAGAAGAAAGGGTCACTGTGACAAACCAGAAGCAGGAAGGAAAAGGAGTAAAACACCAAAATGGAACCAAAGGAGAAAGAAAAAGTACAGGACTGTCAGAGTAATGTAGAGAGAAAGCAAGAATGAAAGAGAGAGAGAGAGAGAGAGAGAGAGACGGAGAAGAGGTGAAATGGAGCAGAGCAATAAGAGAGATTGAGGGCATGAAAGTGAGAGATGGAGAGCATAAGATAATGGAGGGAGGGAGAGAAATTGAGAAAGGGACACTGGGGAGCGGGAGCAAAAGTGTGTGAGAGCGAGAGGGAGAGAGCCTGAGAAAGTGTGTGCTCAGCTGTGAGATGAGACCTCTGTCTGCCCATGGGGAGAGGCGGTATGAGGGGAGAGAGAGGACTCTGCTGTCAGTGAGGGGGAGGAGAGTCTCGCACAATTCCTCTCTCTCTCTCTCTCTCTCTCACACACATGCTCTCACTCATTCACCCTCTCCCTGGAGCAGCGATCAAATCTGCCTGGTTTAATGATTCCACCTAGAGGGCCAGTGGATTCTATCCTTCTACATCTACATCTAGATCTGATACAGGTTCTTTTTTTCCCCTCTCTCTCCAGTCACACTCATGGTCACAGTGTACATGCACTCCTCTAACTCTAACCATGTTTTCTCTCCTTACCTTTGTCCCTGTGGGAATGCAGGCAGTGGATTGATGGGCAATTCCTCCGCCTCCTTCATGGGGACCTTTCTGGCCAGTAGTTTGGGTTCCCCCCCTTCCCACCCGTCTCACCCCTCCCGGCCGCCCTCCTCGCCCTCCTCACCTTCCTTCCGGGGCGGACCCCACTCCAGCGCCTCGCAAATCTGGTTTCCCCATTCGCATGAAGGTACCTCAAATGACACATGTACACAAACACACGCCCACAGTTCCTCATCTGACCACATCGTCTGGATGGGGTGATATTCATGTGTTGGCAGTTTTGGGACAGAGCTTTACAGGGTGTAATGTTACCCTTGATATTGTGTATTTTTGGGCCGTGTTAGGTTTCCACCAAAGCACAGCTTGTAATCGTCTAGGAAGAGCCAGGCTTCCCACCCTTTTATTTGTGGACCAAAATAGGCCCCGGCCCAGCATGTTTGGGATGGAGCACCATGCCATGGTTTTTGGATGGGGACACAGGGTCAAAAGTTCAGCCAAGGAATCTTGCAGTATTCGATTCACGTCAGCAGGAATGTCACTCAAGGCTCTCTGAAGCAGCACGCGTGAATTCAGGCCAGTAAAAAGTTGCAGTGATTGCAGAGCTTTCAGCTGGTGTCTCCATCTCAGCTTAATGGGGTGGTTCCCACTCAACGCTCAGCATTACAAAACCTCAGCTACACACACACACACACGCACGCACGCACGCACGCACGCACGCACGCACGCACGCACACATACACACATGTGCACAGTCAGGCAAATATAAACATACACACACTGAGCACAGCGCCTCACATTTCTGCTCAGATACAGCCAGGAAGTCAGACAAGGAAAAATTAGAAAGATTAATCTGCTCGGGTATTTCGGGAATTCAAATGCTAAGGATGACAGATAAATGTAAGACCTATCCAGTGCCACCAGCAGATACATTAATGCACGGTCTGCTCTCCTGTGACTTCACTTCTGTCACTTTCAGATTTACCTGCTCATAATCTTTTTGCTAATTACACGATGTAATGGCCACCCAAATCAATCCAGTGAACCGCAGTCTTTGAAGTTGACAGAGTCTTGTTATTTATTTAATTTCTAAGAATAGCCCAGCTGTTAGCCTATGGGGGTGGGGAGGAGGCAGTGGGGAGCATTTATTTGTGGTCACTGATCAGCGGCGCCCCAGTTGCGTGATGTGTTGCTGGGGCTGATTGTGTGCATTGCAGCTGAGATGCTGTCTGTTTCTTGAGTGTGTTAAGCCAGTGGATGCCTCCAAGCCACCCCACCCCTTCCCAACCCCCACCCCCACCCCCTCACCTCGCTTTCATGTCCTGGCCACCAGGGGTTGAGTCAGTGGACTGCTGCGACAGCGGTGAGAGAAGGCGAAACTCTACACACATTTTCCCTCCAAACTCATTTTGTGAGCATCAGTGTTTCTTTTACCTTATAGTTTCAGGGTTTCATTGTCAAAGACGTTCTTCTTGTGGAAAACTAGAATAATATTAATAAGAGTGATGATGATAATGCCAAGCCTAATAAAAGTAATGGAGGTGATTATGACTGGGATTATTACTCAGTTGGCAATGGAGGCCATTATCTCTATTGCAGTTTAATTGCATATAACGCACTAAGAGCATGATTGAATCCAGACTGTTCATCAACCACATTCAGCTGTTCCCTCCTCAAGATAATTGCATATTGTCTTTTTCCTGTTTTGCATAAAAAGCAAGTCATCAAAATGAGCGGCACAATTACCCAGACTCTCGCCTCCTCTCTCCGGGTGTCAGCAGAACCCCACCAGCAGCAGAGCAGGCACTGACTTGTGCGTGTGTGTTGGTGCATTAGTGTTTCACTTGTAACCTTAAAAATATTGTCTGAATTTTTTCCTTTTTTTCCTAGTGTGTTTTAAAGTGGCTGCTTGCATGCAAATCCAAGCATAGCAGCTCGAATTTGTATTCAAAGATTATTGTATGATCTTCATGTCTCTGGCATAAACCTGTCATGGTGCAGAATGTCTTTGTCTGTGCTATTATTCTGACACATTTTCCACAGATTAAAGAGCTAAAATCTACCATGTCTCAAGCAATCGATAACAATGATCTCATTAGTCACTTGCTAACCAGTCACTTAGTGTGGATAAACGCTTTCCTATAGTGGACTGTGAGTGTATGGAGCAGGCTAAATCACAAGCACATTTAAGAGGTATCTGTCTGTTTATTTATTTTATGTTATTTTAATATTTTATTGGGTAATTAGGATAAATTAAGAACTAATTCTTCTTTTCTGTACAACAATCATCATATGCTTTTGAAAAAGAATTACAGTGGAGATGAAGAGAGGTCACATAAAATGTATGAATATATTAGAAAGCAGCTCTTTTTTTCCAAGTCTGCACAACATTCCTATCTGAATGTTTTATTTTAATAATGGAAAATATTAAGGAATGTTTAATCTTCATTTGGATCTATAACCACATTGTGGTAGAGATGAGAGGATACTCCACTTAGTGGAGAAATGCATGAGAACATAGTTAAAATGTGTGTTTTTTTCTGGATATGAAATAGAATCTGGATTTGCACCAAAAACTAATCACAAGATCCTTGGCCTAACTTTCCACTAAACTGCATTAATTGTTTTTGTGATAATCTGCAAACTATCAGGAAAAACAGCCCTGAAAAAAACCCCTCCCTTGTATAGATAATAATAAAAAATAAAAAAAACAGGTGCATGGCCAAATAGTTCTGACAAACATGGCTACTCTGCATGGTTTGTTTTGTTTCTGTTTGACTATTACATCATCAACCTGTGACTGACTGTCTGACTGATTGTCATAACCTGCCTAATTGCAATCACTGATCTGCTGTGCTGAGATGCTTCAAATTACTGTTTTATGCTCCTGCAGTTGTTATAAAACAACCTAAAAAAAAAAAATGTCTACGGCAGCACATGTACTGTCTGATTGGCTACTGAAACACAAAATAAGTCATCCCTGAATTTGACATGACAGACAATTGGCTGAGCAAATGTACTTTGACCATGTCTTTGAAACAAAGTCCAATTAGGAAATAGCTTTCAAAGCTCAGTTTCTGGGCTTGGAAGCTCAAATCAGAGAGAAAAAGATGTGTTTTTAACTTAATCCGCATTAGCGTGAACATGGTCTGAGTACATATACAGAGAGGGCCAGTTAAGTCATGCATACAGACCGCATTTCTATTGGGAGCATTAGCGACAAACCATTAGCTGAGTGACACATTAAGCACACCTATAAATAACATCACCACATGACAGAGGTGGTTTGGTCCTTTGGATCAAGATAACTTTGGCAGAACAGTCAGCGAATGTGGTACAGAAAAGTCTTGTGTTAACTTTTGCCTAAAGATTTATTGTGCTGGGAAAAGGAAAGTGTACAGTATACTGCCTTACAAATGCTGAGGTATTTGTATAAGGGGACAGTGCCAAGAACTAAACCATTAGTGGCTTTCATGATGTCAGAGGGTAGCGTGGATTAAAAGAGGTTTTTTGTTTCAGATTCTCTCCTCAGATTGATTGCCAAACACAGTAACCGCCATTGTGCGCACCACACATGGGATTGTGTGTTGTTCATTTGATGAGGGGAGATGTGGACTCACTGTCACAGCGATGGATATAGGAGTGGCAGTGTGATTGTGGCTGTAAGAAAACAGGGATAAAAGACAAAACAAAACAAATCCAACCTAAAAAAGGAAAAAAAAAAAAAACAGAACAAAAAACAGGGACAGATGTAGTATAGTGACTGTTTTAATAAATGTAATGTAAAATGTTTTTCATAACACCTGGTAAAATGGATTAGGCCCACTGAGCTTTTGAAAGATTGATTTTCATGTTTGGAATCATTTGAATAAACCTCACTGGATCAACTCAATGCAAAAATTAAAAAAGAAAAATGGAAGAAAAAAAAAAAAACTAAAAAAAAAACAAACCTGCAGGCTCCTCACAGGCCTGAGGCCAGCTGGCTGTGGTCCAAATGACTTCTTACGCTATGCCAAAAACAATCGCAGTCTCATATCTCTGTCCACACATACCACACGTATAGACACACATGCATGCACACACACAATTGCCTGCACACACCTGTCTAATCCACTTCTGTTTGATACGCCTTTCCAAGCCTATCTTCACTTGTCCATCTTTCCTTCTGTGAGCAGTTGCTAGCTTTTCTTTTTGTGGGATTTAAGCTGCACCCCCCACCTCTCCTCTTACATACTCCTGCCTCTTTCATTCTCTCTCTCTCTCTCTCTTGTGCCAGCCTGCATCCCTTCCTTTCAATTAGTCAAACCTGAAGAGATCCACCACAGCACTGCCCCTCCTCCACCAAACATCTCTCGTCTCCTCTCCTCTTCTCCTCCCTTTCTGTGTCTTGATGGTTCTGTCACTTTTTCTCAATTAGCAGACTTGACAGGCAGCTCAGCCTGCTCCTCTCCTCTTGGTCTTCCTCTGCCATGCTCTATCTCTGTCCTTCTATCTCTCTATCTCTGAAATGTTACAGCCATTTCCCCAGAGACTATATACAATTCAGCCATTATGTAATTTGGCTTTTAGCAAACGTGAAGAGGCCCTCATCAGTAATTGTATGGGCTGGTGTCTTCAGAGCAGGTATATGAGGACTGGATAGGAGTGGAGAGAGGATGGTAATGAAATACTCTGTCGTTTGCCTCTAATTCAGCAGGCTTAATTCTCTGCCTCTGTCTCAAGGTGCTGTTCTATATCCAGCCCCCCCCCGCTTCTCTCACCCCACCATGCTGAGAGAAATACCTTCAGAACTTGTGGAAATCCCTCCCTGGGATGCAGCTCTGTTTGTTCTGCCTCTCGCCCCTGCTCTGCCCGTGGAAAGGAGGGCATGTGCTGTGAACTCCCCTCTGTCAATCACTTTTCAGTGCTGACTTGCTTATGTGTGTGTGAATGTGTGGAGGGAGCAGAAGAGAGTGAGGCTGCTGTGCAGTCAGCAGACTGCACTAAGACCCTGCTCACATCGCCTGCAGCAGCAGCAGCAGCAGCAGCTTCCCTTGTCCTGGCCAGATTAATGGCTGAATGGGCTCTGCCGTGCCCAGCAGTCCCCCTCTTGCCGCCCCAATGGAGGGCATGCTGAAACTGAGCGGGCTGGCATTATCGGGCACAGCCAGACCACGCTGTGAAAAGGGATTACGCCGTCAATCGTCACGCTCACAAACAACATGCTGCTGCAGAAAAAAAAAAAAAAGCCCCTCTCCCAGCTTGGATAAAGACTGCCAAACAGCTCTCTGCTTTTCTCCCTCCCAAAACCAGAGAAAAACGTCTTGCTTAAACAAAGGATCCCCCCTCCTCCATCTGTAGATGAATTGGCATAAACGTGTGTGCTTATTAATCATGACAGCAAAGAAAGAAACGGAGACAAAAGGGGAGAGAGGGAAGAGAGATAGAAAAATAGGTGAAAGAAAAAAAGAAAAAAGTGAGGGTATGTAATTATCGCCCCATTGCCCTCCTCAGAAAACAGCACCTCCTGTGTTATTGCTGGGCTGTTTGCCCTCTCTGTGCATTTCATTAATTAAGATGGGAGGATGCGGAGGCCGCTCTGAGACGAGGTCATTAAGCCCACCACAACACTCCTCCCTCCCCAGAGCCGGCTCACAGCATCGGCCCATTGTTCCACCGGCAGAAAGTGAGACATTCAACACTCAGAGCTGCTGTAAAAACCACAGCAGTGCATGCACACAAGTGCGGGCACACACACACACACACACACACACACACACACACACACACACACACACACACACACACACACACACACACACACACACACACACACACACACATACACATACACAGGGCCAAATGAACTGCATCTGCGCTTTCCGGGATCAGGTCGCGCGCTTGCCAACACAAATACGTCTGTCTTTCATTTAGCTCGTAGAGCCATGTTTTCCTCTGCCTCTCCCCCTCCTCCTTCCTTCACTCCATCTGTGAGTTGTGTTTGAAAGTTAGGCTGGAGGGTGAAACAGGTGCAAAAGCAAGGAAAAGGAGACGTGAAGCACCTGGACTTCTGTAGATGACTTGGAGGTCACTGAGATGCTTATATGTGAAGCTGCTGGACAGTAGATGACCTGTCTGTCCTGATCACAGTCAGACACATTAGAAAAGAAGCGCAGATACAAAATAACACCACATGTCTCTGGAAACGGGTTCACTCATAGTGATAGTATATATAGGTTAGTTTTCTTTTTCTTATTACCTCTGCCAAGGAAGTTACGTGTTCACCTGTGTCTGTTTGTCTGTCAGCAGGATTACACAAAAAGTACTGAACTGATTTGTACCGAACTTGGTGGAGGGAAGGGGCATTTGCCCGAGAGGAACCCATTAAATTTTGGGGCAGATCTGGATTATTTACTATGAATTTCAATTTTCTTCTCTGAAGTCTGGTATATGTTGTTTGACATTGGCCATGGTGGGTGTCTGTGGTCTCTGAATGTCCTAGTTCAGTTCTGTTACTTGTGTGTGGCATGGAGTAGATGGGGATAGCAGCCTTTTTTTTTTTAAGTATCACATTACATAATATTCTCACAAGAGCGTATTCACCATAGCACTGCTGTTCCTAAATAATTTCACCATACTATTGTATTTATAATTGGCATTACTTTGATTTTATTATTAAATAATTTTCATGCAATTGTGTGAAAACATAATCACACAGTAGTAGAGCTTAGCTAATTCAATTCATGTTGATTTGTTTAGATAGTAGTTACCCAAATGCAGTGAAAGTGGGTTGTCATAGTGATGCTGCGTCTTTATCTTAATATTGCAATGGGCTTTCATCTCCATCCATGTTTTCTTTTTCCTCTACCTCTGTCCCACTGCAAAATGAGTTTAGTGTTTGGTTGTGGTGTAAATGTCCTCCAGATGGGCTTGATGTGATACGCCCGGGTGTGCTGGCTTACAGGCCCAACATCCACACGACCTTTTACCTCTGCTGTAGGTCAGTAAAGGTCAGCTGCCTGCCTCTCACTTCATTGTAAACGCAAGCTTCAAATCCATCTTTATCACTCCATTCAGATAGACAGAGGTGTCACTGTCAGTTCTGAGAGAGAGATAAAGAAAGAGCCATATGTTTCAAAGACAAATTTCATACATCACAGTAATCTCCAAGCTTGTCTTGTATTGTTTACATTCTAAACTCGGGCACAAAAAGCAAACATGACAGGCAGAGCCAGTACTTATTTGCGTATGAACACCACCAGCTGCATTGGACCTGAAGGATTATACTGGGTTAGACTGGATAACTGCATCTTGGTGGTTATTGTCCTGTCTTATCAATTCTCTCCTTCCCTCTCTCTGCTATCTGTCTCAGCAGCTCCAGGGTATCCTCGATTCTCAGGGAGTCTGGCCCACACTTTCCTTCCCATGAGCCACTTGGATCACCATGCCAACAGTGGAGTTCTCTATGGGCAGCACCGTTTCTATGACACCCAAAAAGGTGAGGCATGAGATGATTAAAATTCAATCAGACAGAAATAAGACATTTAAATCCAATTTATACAACATGGTATGGTGTAATTTGATGTGGGATACTGATAAAAGGATGCCTAGGGACACTATCATGAGAGCTGAATAATCTAATTCTGTCATTACCTTTTCCTTTCTTGACTAATGTCTTTGTCTTCACTGGCCCGCCTTCCCTCCTCTCTTAGAGAACTTCTATCTTCGAAGTCTCCCGTCCCAGCCTCCTCTCATCTCAGCCAATCACAGTCTGCCACCGATGTCCAGGGCAAGTTCAGGCCACTCTCAGGGGTCCTGCAGCAGAGACAGAGACGCAGGGGTAGGGACAGGTCTACATAAGGGTCTCAAAGAGGGGTCTGTTGAGAGAGGAGTGGTACCTGTCAAGGACAAGGAGAGGTCCAGTAGCAAACAGGAGACAAAAGAGAGACAGCAGCAGCAACAGCACCACAGCCACCAGCCACCCCAGCCTACACACCACCACCATTCCCACTCCCATCAGCAGCACCCACACTATCCACAGCACCCACTTCCCCTGGAGGAGGTCAACAGTCGGGCCCTGGAGAGGCACAAGGCATCACTCACGATGGAGTACAGCAAGGAACACACTCAGAGTATGGGCAAGCCCCTCAGTGCCTGCTTGCACAATGGCAAGATGCAAAATGGAGATGCAGGAACTGGAGCAGGGGCTAAGGCCTCCATGTCCAGCTATGGAGGGGAGGGCACAGCCCTTGGGGCTATGGGTGGTGGGGGGAGCAGCCAGAGCAGACATATGGGGTCCAGTGGCAGTAGTCGCTGTACCAAAGAAGGGATAAGTGGGGAGATGAGGATCAGTGAACAACCTTCAGACTGTCTGGAAAGGGGTCAGGCACCACTCCACCACTCTCTGTCCTATTCTGTACCCCCACCCTTACACATGGGTTCTGCTGCTGGCGGGGCACACCCCCATCCCCATCCTCACGCTCACCCCCATACACATCCTCACCCAGGGGGATTCCACTGCCTTCAGCTCCACCCCAGCCACCCACACCACCCACATCATTCCCACCATACACACCATCATCCAGACTTCTTCTGCCCGCCCCCCTCTGCTCCTCTAGTCAACCCTGCCTCACATGAGAGGGGGCCAGCCAATGTGGGGCGAGAACCTAAAGTCACAGGACCTACATTTGTGCCATCTGTGGCAGACCTGGGGGACAAAACTAGTGGGCCGTTCCAGCTTGGTAACCCTGACTGCCAGGGTGTGGGTGGTGGAGGGGGAGGCAGCAATGCCAAGGACAAGGTAATAGAAAAGAATGGAGGAGGTGGGCACCATAGCAGTTGGCACAGGAAACAGCAGCAGCAGCAGCAACAACAACAGCAACAGCAGCAGCAACAGCAGCAGCAACACCAGTACAGAAAAACAGAGAAAGCTCCAGACTGGATGCAGTCCCACCAACAACACCTTCAGCCTTCACAGCTCCCTCCACCTCCCCAACAACAACAGCCTCCACATTCCCAACAGCAGCACCAGGTTGTACGATCACGCAGTGCTGAGTGTATCAACAGTGGTGTGGATATGGATGTGTTCAGACCCTCGCTGCCCCAGGGGCCCAAGGCTGGACACTCTGTCCCGCATTCTGTAAACACTTCTCCTTACAGAGACTGTTCCCATTCAGGACCCCCACCTAACTCCTCCCCACTTGGAAGTAAAAGCATGGGTCAGCATAGTGGGGCTACAGCAGCCCATGGCCCTGGTCCAGGAGGTAGCTGCTCCTTACAGAGAGATGGTCAAAAGGTAGCCAGGATACGCCACCAGCAACATGGGCGACCTGGCCCGGATGCTCCTTCTCCTGCTGAGTTAAACCAGGGGACTAGTCAGGAGCTGAAAAGAAAGATGGACATGTCTCCTTATGGTTACAGCAACAGCAGTGGGCAGCACCACCACCAGCAGCCCCCGGTGCCAACCTGGGCCATGAGGCCTCCCCACCACATGTCACAACCCGAGGAGGAGCAGAGGAAGTCCTACATGGAGTTAGGGAGCACTGGTGGGCAACACTCTCAGCAGCAGCAGCAGCAACAGCAGCCATCTATGAGCCTGCCTCCTCCTCAGCCTCCCCCTGCACCTCCTCTCAGTCAACAACAGCAGCAGCCACAGCAGCAACCTGAACCCCAGGGTCCAACCCAGGGGGAGGGCAGTGCCATGAAAAGCTTACTAAAGTACAGCAACCAGCAACAGCCACTGCTCCTCTCACAGAAAAGCCCCTTTGGGGGGCTGGGAAGCCTCAAATCAGGTCCTGCTGGTGGGAGCTGTGCCCTGCAGGGCAACAAACAGACTCTACCTTCCAGGAAGGGCCCAGCCAATGACAACGAGCGCCCTGATTACAGTGGGCGGAGCCGGGATATGGGGGAAGCAGGTCATGGGGAAAGTGAGGTGCGGCAGCCGCCAGTGGGAATTGCTGTTGCGGTGGCCAGACAAAGGGAGCCACCTTGTCGTTCAGCAGACAGTCATCCCAACAGCCGGCAGGGCAGGGTACATCCTTCTGTGAAAGGTGAGCAGTCGAGGTCGCGACCAGTATTTTTTTCTATCTGCCACCTGTTAATGACGTCGCCGTGAAAGACAGTAACTAAAAAAACAAAATGTAAAGCTGAAAAAGATCAGAAATATTGGTTATACTTAGCATTTTTGCAGTTTTGATTAATGCATTAAGACTGTTGTAGAGTATTCTCACACGCTTTTAGATCTCATAGGTTTGAATAGAATTTGCTCCACAGTAGTCCCAAAACATGTCTATCCATGAGTTCTGTATCTGCTTTCTTGTTATCCTTAAACAAAACTTAGTAAACTCCAGATATTAATACTTGAATTCCAAGAAGTAAAATTTGAGCAAATGTTAATAATAGCAAACTACATTTTACCAATATTACTTAAACTTGGCTCCAAAAGAAAAGAGAATTTAGCAGTCCCAATGAAAATGAGTCAAAATTATTTCAGTTATAGCAAATGTACATAATCTGTAACACATATGTGTCCTTGTTTGGATCTGTACTAAATGCCCACCCATTCATGGTGTCATTTTGAAAATAGTGGACAGCAGTGACGAGTTGCACCTTTGCTTTGGTTTCATCAAAACCAAATTTTTGATATCTGAAATATAATGTCTCTTAAATGTCCGAGCAAACATGTCAACAAAAGACTGATTTCATTTCTGAGGAAAAAATACAGGTACGGTAAAAACAAAAGGACTGAAAATTGAAAGGTGTATGAGTGAATAGTTAATGTGGCTTTAAAAAAGTATGATACAAAATCTGTATAGTGGGGCAAAGTAATAAGTGCATTCACTACAAGTCTCTTGTGAGTTGTGATAGTGTTTTGAAAAATGGTGGGAGACTTGGGAATAGCGACACAACAGTGAAAGCTAATGGTTAAATTAATGTTTGTCTCACAGGACCGCCCCGCTCCATGTATCCTTCGGATCCCACCACCGAGGAGGAGAGGAAGAGGATGAGTGGGGAACAAATAGGTCTGACTTGCTTGGACAGAGAGAGAGACACATACATCAGGTAAGAAGCTGTGAACCCACTGCTTAATACCCAATTCAAGTAAGTATGTTTTGTCTGCTATGTCAGTATGTTAACTTCCAGTGTGCTAGTCTTCATTTGTATTTCCTTATCTTTGTGTCCTCCTGATATCAGGGATAATAAGGAACGGGTGGAGTTTGCAAGGATCCACCCCTCCAACAGCTGTCACGGTGACCTCACCTCTCATCTCATGGTCCCAGGCGGATCTTCCCTCCAGTCTGGCCAATTAGGAGATCCTGCTGCACATTCTGCTCACCATCATTGGATGCAAAGAACTGGAAGCCCATCCCTCTGGATGACAGGACACTCTTATGGTAAGAGAATATTACTATTTTCTTAACTTCAGTAATGGTAGTCATTGTATATTTGTAGCTGTTTTTTTTATTTTATTTTATTTTTTTAACATGGAAAGTGATTGATACATAATCTAAACTGACATCTTTTCCATAAAGCAGGTATAGGTCATACAGCCCTGCACCAGAATCTGCCCCCAGGTTTCTCTGCAGCCATGCCAGGGCCTCTGCAGCCAGTCTTGCCTCTGCCTCAGGACCCCTCTGCCCAGCTGGTGGTCCTGCCCACTGAGCCTCCAGCCCATCCCGCGACCCATCACCTGGGTATGCAATAACCTCTCTTCCTCCTTTTTAAAACCAAGTGTATTTATGAGGCACTTTAAACAAATGAGTCTGCCAAGTTCACACAGACTATGAATGCACAGCCTCACACATTCACATTATGCAGTTGCCCTCTGCCTCACAAATATAAAAACTCCATAAATTAGAAATTTACAAAAATTTGTTTAATTACACTCCCACTGACTAGACATTAACACATTGTTACATTATAGTGATCCTGTGAAGACTCACACACGTTTCCTGGACCTGCTTGGCCCAGCAGAAATAGTGCTCTCAATGGGTCAGGGTTCACCTGTGTGCGCGCACACACACACACACACACACACACACACACACACACACACACACACACACACACACACACACACACACACACACACACAGAGTACCACATCAGAGGAAGAGGAAGTGTGAGAGTGCGGGAAAGATCACTTCTCAAAAGTCCTTGTAGACACGTTCTCAGTGAACAGGCGGCAAAATTTAATTAGCTCACAATCTTCAACGGTACATTTCCTTCTGCACTCCACGGGAGTTTCAGCTGAGAAAGGAAGTGCATCCACAAAAGCTTTCCCACAGGAAACATTTGCGTATCCAAGTTTATGTCACCGAACAAGGATTTTTGCAGTGTCTAGGCAAAAGGGGATGGAAGAGCGAGTCAATTTGGACCTAACTGTTAATGAGAAAGAAGTGTATTAAATACAGAGAATAGAAAAATGTAAATCTTATAGTATAAGCCCACTACTACCCAAACGGGACCTCTGTCATAGCGCATCACCAACATAAAGTTGTACTAGTCCTTAAAGTCATATCATGAGAGAGGGCCAACCACAGACATGGGAACTTAGCTTCTTGCTGGGCTCTTTCACAGACCTCCTCCTGGTTTGGCCAGGCAGGTGGGACTTTTCCTTGAAAAGCCTGCACTGAATACTCCAGCGAGACAAACACGCATTTCTAGCCCAGTATTTTGGCCTCTAATCAGCCTATAACTATCATCTGTTCACATTTCATCATTGTCATGACTTTTTTTTTTACAGCATTCCAGCAAATTCTCTAGGCAGTTCTTAAGACACAGCTTTCTGTTCAGAGCGGGGGAGCGGGGGTGTGGGATTACTGTTGCCTGGGGAGATGTTGTTCTGTGAAGTCAAAAATCTTTCTTTTTTTTTTTTCTTAAAGATTTGTCTATGTCGTTGCTTTAAAATGTGAATACAATGATTTTTAAATTATCCATAATGGTTTCACTGTTTTGAAATGGTTGTGTGGGAGGTAGATAATGAGAGATATGGATAAAACAATGTTGTATTCTACTGTGTTGGTGTGTACGAATCCAAAGGAAAAGTGTGTATGTCTTTTTGTTCTTAAGGTTAGCCCCCTCCGTCACATTCCTCCTCCTTTTTTCTCATTAGATGTGATGGAGCAGCCAGGGCTGTGGCCCCCTGTGTATGGCGCCCGGGGCCCACCCTCCCACATGCAACATCCTGCTGTGTACTCCCGGTCCCAGTTTCTACGGCAACAGGAGCTGTATGCTCTCCAGCAGCATCAACAGCTCCAACATCAGCATCAACATCAGCACCAGAGCCACCAGTCACAGCAACCACAACCACAGTCTCAACCTCAGCAGCAGCAGCAGCAGCAGCAGCAGCAACAGCAGCAGCAGCAGCAGCAACAGCAGCAGCAGCACAGAGCTATGCATGGCATGGACATGCAGCATCAAGCCACTCACAATGCACAGGTGATTATACAGTATCTATCCAGCCATCCATTTATCTATACAAAATAGGACAAGTTTCAAGCAGAGTAAGTGAGTCATGAATCAGCTTAAATTCTCACATGACTATTTAATCTATTTTTAACTCCTCTAATATTATTCTGGGATATGCTGATTTTCTCACAGGGATGAAGTGAATCACTGAATATAGGCTGTGGAGAAAGTAGCTTTTTGTGTCAATGACTAGAGTGCAAGGAATTTGTTATTACATTTCTATTATACAAAATCAATTGCTTGAGATCTTCAGGAATTGTTGGACGCTCCAGCAAATGTTGAAATGAAAATGATTCTCTTTTTTAATGCCATAGATGCAGAAGAGGCCAAATGAGCCCTCAGTTGAGCTGGAGGAACTCATTTCAGAACCAAGAACGTCCAAGCCCGCCAAGCCCTACTCTTACAACCCACCTCAGAGGAACACCTCTCCCCCTGGGGCCTGCGCTGCTCATCTGTCCCCTTGTTGCCAGTCCCCCTCACTGCGACCCCATCCAAAAAGCACTCCTTCAACACCCTGCCCTGCTCCCAGCCCTGCTGCAGCAGCCCCTCACTCACCTGCCATCAGCCCCGCCCCACCCCAGATGCCCAAAGGGGGTGAATCCCAGGACAAGAGAGTAGAGGGACAGCCCCCACAGGACTACCCAGAGTCTCTGGAGCCTGGTAATCTATTTGCATACAAATGTGCCTCAATGTATCAGTATTTGGCTTCCGTATGAGCAAAATTGATAACATCAGATGAAAGCCTGTCAAAGAACATGCTGTTTGTAATCAGTTTAAGATGCTGCTATTTACAGATGTAGAGCTGAATACATCTGACACAGCAACAGAATATGACAGGGTATTCTTATAGCAGCACCTTGTACATGATACCCAATGGTGATTGGAATAGCCACTGCAGTTAATAATCTGACGGTGTTGTCATAATATGTGTGGGTGGCTGTGTTGGCAAGCGCCTGATTGACTGAACAGCTCAAAGCTACAGAAAATGGCTGCCAGCTGAACTGGGGCTTTCCAGTACTGTTACCTCAGTAATGACTAAGAAACACCTCAATAGCAGCCCTCGCCTCTCCTCCACCCCCACAGGCACCGCACTCTCTTCATCATCATTAATGTCTAGCTAACGGCTGCCGCGCGCAAGAGAAATTGTGTCAGGCGCTCTGATAAACCAAAGGCCTGGCCCACTTCAAATAACACACTCACACAAGGTTGCATGTGGTCCTCTACCCTCCCCACTCATGGGAGATCAAGGCAGAGTGCCACTTCATTTCCTTTTCCTGTTTTTCACCCCTGGTGACCTCAAAGGTAGCAAGGGAGTTAAGTTCAGAGTGGGCCTGAGGTTTAAGGATTTTAGACTTGCATTACATCTCTGCATGTAACGCTCTCTGGTGGTGCTTTCTGTTGTATATCAAATAAAATATGACTAAAATTGCAGCATTATTAAATATTTTTATTTTTGACAAATTGACAATTGATGATTCTATTATCTATATTTATTTCCTTCTATAGACTTGCCTCCCGGATACACCTACCCTGCTATTGCCATGGGCTACAGGAGTGGGCCCTCCCCTCAGGATGTTCGACTGGCTGAGCCAGCCGACCTGGAAGCAGTCCAAGTGGAGCCTGCTGAGCATGCTCCCCAGTCTCTCTCCAGCCTGGGGGAGGAGCTAGACTGCCAAGCAGTGGTCAGGCCCCTCCCAGAGCCACTCCCACCTGAGGAAGTGGAGCAGGGAGAGAAGGAAAAAGTGGTTGAAAGACTGGAACATAGGGAGGAGGTGGAGGTAGCAGCCAAGTATGTTACTGGGGAAGAGGACGTGGAGGAGCAGGGGCCCGCTGAGGAAGAGGTGATGGTTTGCCCCCCTGCTGAGAGCCCAGTGTGTGAGGCTGCTTCCTGTCCAGTCCCCCTTTCAACAGAGGAGTCTGAAAGGCCAGAAGCTGTCATCACCTTAGAAGAGGAAGAGGATGATGAGGCGATGGGTGAGGGGAGCCAGGTGGAGCATGCTCAAAAGGTCATCATGCCTGGAGAGCAGGAGCCGGAGCTGCCCACCATCATCGAGCTTGACCCAGCTTCCCCTTCAGCCCCTGAACCACAGTCCCTGGCCACTGAGGGAGCAAAGGACAGCGAGCAGCAGCATGAGAACGAGATGACCACTGATGACGCCTCGGTGGATTTCGTGTGTCTTTCTCCTGCCTCAGTGTCCTCCCCCAGCCCAAGCCAGGCAACTGTCGCTGTGCCCCAAAAACCTCTCGTGCCCTGCTACTGGAGTCTAGAGCTACTGATTGCTGCTGCCTTCTGCACAGACGTACCTCCTTTTCCCTTGTTCCCTTTCAACACCCCATCAGTTAATCCATCCCAGCCTAACCCCCACCAGGGTATGGAGCTTCTGAGTGAGCTGGCAGATCTGGAGCTGCAACAGCAAAAGCGCACCTGTGGGAAAAGCCAGGGTGAGGGACAGTGGGTCTTCTATTACTCATGCACATTAACATGCACACAGAAACATACTCGTATCAGCAGAATGCACTTCTCTCTCGTAGTTTACTCCCCTTTTCCTCTGCATCCACCGAGACAAAGTCCCACTCCCCCCTCAGGCCTAGCCTCGGTCGCTCTGCGTTCCCTCCCAGATACTCCTCTCTTCCTGCTGGTCTCAAGAGCCTCTGGTGGATTCTAACATGTCCCCAGAGAAGCTGTCTGCATGCCTGCTTGCCGTTCCTCTTCTTTGGTGTGTTAAAGGCACTTTTATTTCCTAAAAGGCTGTTCTAACGATGCAGAGGCCTCAGGAGAGGGAGGAGAAGCAGGAGGACAGGGCTGAACTACTAGTGAGGGGTGTACACCTCCCGTTCTCACTCCCTCTCTCTCCCTTCCAGCTTTCCTTAGGGAACTGTCTCTCTGTCTCTCCATCCTGCCGCTGTTTGATCCACATGTGTGCACAAACCCACACACACCCTAACTGCAAATACACACTTTAACAAAAAGGAAAAAGAGACACACCAATTGGGTTTCCTCTCTCCCAAACACAACATGTTACTGAAAGTTAGTGTGTAATCACAAAAGCAGTCGATGTTTTCAGCACCCTGGAGCATTGCCTGGCTAATTAGACCCTATTGTTTTAAAGTGCCTTTAAAAGCTTCCTTGTTTTTCAAAGCGCCATGTGTTTTTTTTTTTTTTTTTTTTTTTTTTATATTCATGCAAAAGGATGTTTTGTGTTTACCACAGCATCCTAATGCATTTAACTGCTCCCAAAAGAGGCTTCTATAAAAAAGGTATCATCAACTGATTCCAGTGATGTTGTCTCTGTGATGTGATATTGTTGACAGCTCAGGGAAGTGGCACATGTTGCAACAATTGTCTTTACCAAAACAAGTACTAAAACAAGTGAAGAGAATCAGTATTTTTTTCTTATTTATTCATGTAAAGACATAAGACAATGTCAAATTGTGAACAAAAATGTCATGTTTCTCCATCTCCACGCCTTGGCTGCAATCCCTGCTGGTTTAATATGCCCTCAATGTCTTTCTTCCTGACACTGTTGCTGCCTAAATTATAAGCCACATGTGCAAGTTTTGAAAGTGAATGTGCACACAGAGCACTCACATGCACAAAAACCCCACTACCTTTCTTGCTCACTTTGACACAAGTTTCTCTTAACAAATTTTGAATTCAGTTGTAGTACCTCTAAATGAAGAACGCATTGCCACAATATGAACTAAACTTGTTGTTCCATAACAGAAGGGGAGTTGCTGATGTTTGACCTCCAGAGCCTCGCTACCCTGGCCACAGCCCGTGCACTGGAGATGGGCTCCCAGGAAGGCAGCAGTGCGGGTTCAGGGCGACACTTCCCAGCCCGCAAGATCCTCAATTTACGAAGGAAATGCAGCTGGACACCTCGCAATGAACCAGTAAGGCTGCAACTATAGTGTGCCGTTGTTAATGGAAAGATCCTAGAGGGTTTTAAATAAATTAATAGACAACATAAAGAAGAATGTGTTTTACTTGTAATTGTTACAAGTTGTTTTTAATGTTAAAAATAACCACTTATGATGTGTACTTCAGGTGTGCCCGGCCAAAGGTAGCATGGAAACAATGGACGGTCCAGAGCTTGCAATGCGTGTGAAGTTGGCTGAGCTACAGCGTCGCTATAAAGAGAAGCAAAAGGAGCTGGCCAAACTTCAGAGGAAGCACGATCATCAGTGAGTATGACCTTTTCCTTCTTTACCTCAAGCTCTCCACCCTTCGCAATAAAAGGTTTGAAAAGTACTAAAGAAACTTGAAACATCTTTGCTTGTTTCAGAGAGGGTTCCTTTCTGTATTCTTTACTATGCCAACCTTTGGAGTGTAGACATGTGTAGTATCTCAAGAGTTCCTCTCTGTCTGCTTGTGTGTTTACATCTGCGTTTGCAAGCAGGAAGGAGGAAACACCTCGCAGCCCGGCAAGACGAGGACCGGGGCGGCCAAGGAAGCGGAAACCCACCCTCACCACAGGTCCAGTGTCCTCATCTGAGGGCCAAAGAAAAGTCAAGTGAGTGTTGGTCGGTACATCTCCGCTGGATATAGTCCAGTCTTGCCTGATAAGCCCTTCTGTATCACTGGTGTACAGGGGCTGCCTCTCATTGGCATAAACAGGAAGTGGGAGAATACAGCGGAACCAGTCCTCTTGAACCCTTTCTAATCTAATCAAGATGGACGTTAATTGGTGCATAATTGGTGTTAGTTGTACGTTTGTGTGCTACTACAGAATATTTTGTGTATGCTTGACTATAAACTATACCTACAAAACAGCTCTCATTAGGTTTCAATCGAGCAAATTGTAAACCAAAGTGGCTTTACTGTAATGTACTGTATGTTGAGCTTAGCTGGGCAGGGTTTGGAGGGGAGGGGGGGCTGGCTGGAAGGAGATGACAGGCAGAGGATGTAATTAGAGTACTGTGAATTCTCCTGTAATCTGTCCCAGCAGCAGGAATGTGACACACCACTGCCATTACAGCCCCACGAGGTCACCAGGGGTCCAAAGGATAATGTGACGATCAGACAGTCCAGGCACTCAGAGATTAGCTGACATTTAGAGCTTTCATACAACATGTGTGTCTGAGGGAAAAAAAACAATTAGTGGAATACAGTGAGAAGAAGTCAAATAAAAATGAAGAGGGGTGCAGATATAAAATATAAAGATTGAGGGATATTCAAGAAACAAGAGCCTTTTCTTTTTTTTTAATTTCAAAATGTGTTGATGACATTTTAAAAAGTGCAAGTATCAGCTATAGTTGAAGCAAGGGCTACCATTGCTGTTTGGTGGTGGTGGGGGAACTGATAAACCAAAACGGTCTAGGGGATAAAGGTTTGTTGTCAGGCTTCAATTAGCCTTGTCATCAGGGTTTGGAAAGACTTAGAGCATTAAATGTCACCTCGCAGCATTCTCTCTCCCTCCATCTTTTCTTCTCTCTTCTTTTTTCACTGTGGTTTCTGGGCAACGGTCCATAGCGTTCCCAGCTTGCCCCACCGCAATGTCACCTCCACTCTCCTTCCACCCGTGTACCCCTGCCCTCTTGCCAGGCCAGCACTGATCGGAGTGGGGATGCTGATACTGGGTGACAATGACACCCAAATGAAAGGGTAACGGGCCAGGGCCCTGCAGCGAAATGCAGTGGAGGGAGGGTTGGGGCCAACATGGGGGTAGTGGGGTGTTGTACAGGCCACAGTACAGTAAACACCACTCTATCTCTCTATTGTGTTCAAATTTAAGCCACAGCTCAGGTACTTTTATTTTTTACTCCCTCTCATGTCTGAGGATGTGTGTGTACAATGCAGCAGAGAATGACATGACACTTCTGAACAAGGAACAGGGAAGCAGACTGGGGACTGATTAGCCCCATGTTGCGTTACATGGCAGGGTTATGTAAAAACATGTACTGCACCTGCCACTCATGCCACTACAAGACGCTGACGCTTGGGTGCTATGATGGAGGGCAGTGGGTCAGTGAGTAACAGCCCAGCCTTTTAGTGTTTCCTTCCTCACCTTATTTTGGTTGAACCACTGGGAGTGTGTGTGGCATTGTCTGAGTGAGAGATGCATTCAAGCCTCCCTGCCCGTGCATTCTATGTATCATGTGCAATTAGGTATGGAAACAGCTGTGTGTTTATGAGCATTTATGCAGGCATTGTTTGTTTTTGTGCATGCCTGTGTTACTCCTGTGGGTAGAGCACTGGGGTCCTTTGTGGTACTGCTTTGATTTGGGGGGGGGGAGCTGGAGAGAGCTACTGCTCGCCAGAAAACCCTGCTAATCAATTCTGTTTAATTAGTCACTGTGCACTCAGCCCCACCAACCCCCCACAGAGGGGAGGGACTCTGTCAGATTGTGTTTGTCAGCAGCGGAAGGCAAGCCGTGGCGGGATCTGCCTCAGAGGGACAACTCACACTTCACTGCCACCTCTGTCATTCGCCTGTCAGTCAGTGGGCAGACAGTCCAACTCCCCGACAATCACCTTCATTCTCTTCATGTTCTGCCACAGACGGGCCCTGACACACTCTGATTATGAGATTTACACATAATCAAGGCCAGCTTACATACTTTGTGTACCTATGCTGAATACACACCAAAAGAGAAGTATACACACGTTCAATCCCAATGTGTGGTCACAGAATTTTATGTGGAACAATATGCAAACAAAGAACTAACATGAAATTTTAGTTACTTTATTTATCTTTGTCACATTTAAACACTGCTTACTCTGAAAATTTCCTAGGCTGTACGCACACTAGTAGTGGGGAAGTTAATCTTTTGTTTGAGCATGGCCTGGCTCACGTCTATGGGCAGCCTTCCAGAGGGAAATTCAAGGGCGTTTGGAGTGGTTGGCCTGTGATGCTGCTCAGTGTAGGGGAAAGAGTGTGCCACAGTGATATAAAAATGCAACTGGAGAGCTATGATATTCGCTGAGAACAATGGAGCTGCATACAAATGCAATGCCTTCCAACCATTCACTGTATCTTTCAAAGCTATGCAGTGCTTCACAGGCTGCGAGGACACTCCCTAGATATAGCGTTAAGGCTTCTTATGCCACACTGCCCTCAGACAATCCCAGGTTCCTTGTTAGATACCAATTTTTCAAGTGTGTGGTTCAGACACTGGGCTCTCCTTGTCCTTTTTTGTCATTCTGTTCATCAGACAGAGAAAGGGGAGTTATTAGATCCCACAGAGAGGTGACTCAACTCTGTTTTCCCCTCTGATGTTCTACCCCCTCTTTTTCTTTCAAACCACCGCCATTCTTCTCTAATGAATGCCTCTCCCTTGTTTTGACTGGCAGGTCGATGGGGGCGGGGCTTGCTCTGTCGCCTGAGGATCTAGGAGGGGGCGGAGACAGCCAGAGAAGGAAGAAGAGGCTGTCCAGTCGAGGCTTTGAGCGACTTAGCAGCACACAGGTCAGGGTCCCCTTGTCCTCCTCCCTTTTGTCCTCCATGCAACGAGAAATGAAAGAGGGCACTATTTCTTTGTTTCTTTGCATTTGATGTATTCTTTTGTTGCACACTATTTCTAATTAGGTGCTACCCTCAGGAGTCAAATCCTCTGCTCTCCATATTAATATCTTTTTCATTGGGGCCTCTACTACTCCTTTTTCTTCTCTGTGTGTGAGCAAATGAGAGTCCTCTTCCTCTGACGTTCTGATGCTTTTGCGGCTGCTGTGACCGGGAGTGTAACCGGCTCTCTCATCTCTCTCTGTTGCAGCAGATAAAAGCTCAGGGCTGCAGAAAAAGCAGTCTTCACAGCGTCCTCAGCTCCAAGCTGGCCAGTGATGTGGCTCAGCTCAAACAGAAAGCCCAGGGTAAAAAGAATCTCTCAGGGATTTGCTCCAGGGACAAGGAGGTTTCGCCCTGCAATTCCAACCTCAAGCATGGGCACAGAAGCCAGGGCACAAGCAAAGTTGAATCCCGGCGAGAGTCTGGGGGACAAAGTGACACAGGTAGATACCGGCAATCACAATATTGATTGTGCCCCACACTGCTTTGTTCATAAATTCATGAATTCCTAAAGATGCACCAACAATTCCTAACATAGATTTGAACTGTGATTGGTTTTGCAAACTTTCTCAGCAGCCAGTGTGGACAGTGGCCCACAGGAGAGCTGGACTGGACTGGTGCGACGTGGACGTAAAAAGGGATCCACCACACTGACGCAGGGTTCCTCCCGTCTGAGCCAGCCCAGAGCGAGGGTTCTCCGAGGTCAGAGACCGGAGGCTATGGCGGAGGGAGAGAGCTCTCCTGCAGAGAGCGACTCCTCTGATCAAGGTGAGGCAGTGAATACTGAGTTTGTTATGAGACATGTACAGTGATAGGTAATGAAACTAGCCATGGCAACCCATGACTCAGAAGTAAACATATCCCCTCACAACAAGAAAGCCCTGGGATTGACTCCTGTGTGAAGTCTGCATGTTTTCCTGTGTTGGCGCTGTTGACTTCTGGTTTCTCTCCTTTACTCCCACATAGACAGACAAGTGAGGTGGACTGGGGATTTCTAATTGGCAAGCTATGAAAGTGTTATCTGAGTGATGGAACAACCACCTGTTAAGGGTGTTCTGGGTGGCTGACTCCAAAAACATTGACCCTACAGAAAAACACAAAATGAATGCAGTGCTTAACACACAACTCGCATGTTTCAAGTTAAAAATAAAGAAAGAACCCCTGACATAATCATATCTGACCAGAGAATCACTAACACATTGAATCGGGTATCATTTTAAGATATGCAATGCAGGCATGCTTTTTGTTAATTTGTAAAAGCAATCATAGGTGAGTGGAAAGGTGTTAGTTGACAGGGGTGTGCATGGACATTCGACACCTCAGTGATCGGCCTTGTTGGCGGATCTGGGCTAGATGTGCAGCCACAGCTGTGGACACTTGCCTGTGAGAGGCTTTGACAGCCCTGGAGACTAGCTGACTGGGCCAAAGAGCTGCTGGAGCGAGTGCAGTGGCGCACGCACGCACGCACACACAATCACACACACAATCACACACGCATGCACTCCTACACTCCTCGCACACTCGCTCTGTAGCATGTGGGTTCACACCAGGAAATACCACTGAGGCAAAGCACTTCATACATCATTTCTATGAACAGTTAAACTATTTACTTATATGCTAATGAGGTGCCTGTGAAATGATGGAGAGGAAGTTAAAGAACTTCACTGTTTGGTAATGACTTCAGGAGATGGATTTGATAAGCCAAGTGAGTTCATAAAACCTACCATCTCTATGGTTGATTGTTTTTTGTTTTCCACCTCTGTTAGACGATGAAGAAGAGGAAGGCAGTTATGATACTGATGAAGGTCAAGACTACAGAGCCCAACCCCCCAGAGATGTCACTTCTAGCTCATCCATGACAGGTCCGAGTCCCTCATCTGTTGTAAAACTGGAGGCCAATCAGAAAGCCAGGAACAAAAAGCAGAGACAGGAGCTTTATGGTAAGACCGTCCTTTGAAAACTGATTTATGAGTTAACAAAGCTGCCCTACATCTTCATGGGAAGCATCTGTTTTGTGTTTCTCCTCCTGGCTTGTTAGTCTAAGTCTGTTTCTCTAATTGAACTGCACAGGCTCCCAGAGTCTGTCTGGAGCAGAGGGGGAAGTCAAAGTAAGGAAGAAGCCCCCCTGCAGGATGGGGCTGGCCACTGCAGTCAAAAACCACCGCGAAGATCACCGACCTGAAGGGGTCAGAAGGCCAGGTGGCCCTAGGTCTAAGGAGCCTCGGTGGGGCAGCCTTGGGACCAGAGGCAACCGCTACCGGAGGAGCATGGGTCTGGCCACCTTCCCTACCACAAGTGAGAGGCTAAAGAGGGCGACTCGCAAGAGCACCATGTTGAGAGGAGCAATCAATAAGGTTAGCGGAAACTAGTTTTTACAGAAATTTGATTTACTGAATAAGAAAAGCTGATTTTACTAATAAAACTTAAATTTTCTATGATAAGGAAATTGTACAAAAAATAGTGCTTAAAAATTTGTATGATATATCCACATTTCAAAAGTGGTTTTGGGCCATCACAGCCTGCCAGGAAAGTGAGATAAATTTTTAACCCTAAGCATAAAAGCAGCCATAAATAATAGGTACTATGCATGAAACTTGCCACTAAACAGTCTTGATGGGCGTGTCACGTGCACATGCACATGACAGTAAAAAGATGGGGGTTACAGTATTAGATGATGGAAAATTGTCTGTAGCTCAAGCAGAGCATGGCAGGTATTAGGGATAAAACATTTTGATAACTTGTACACACACATTTTAAATCATACCCACAGTTTAATTAGTGAATGTGAATTAAAAACCTGATTTAATAGCGCTTACAAATTAGAAACATGTCCCCTCGAATAACTCATTTGTACCCTCAAAGGACTTAAATTGTGCACACCATTATGCACATAAATTACCATTTGTGTGTATAAAGTTTGCACCCATTGCTGCCTCCCCCCTGCACCTGCTGGGACCATAACTGGAGTGCCTGCCTAGATATGTCACACACTCACCACTCATCTTGTCAACTTTCACAGAGGAGAAGCTGCTGGTCGGTCGGGGCCCCACCTTCACAGAGCGAGGAGTGCAGCAGGGGCCGAAGGAGCAAGGACCAACAGGTACCAATCAGACGAATTAAAAAAAAAAAAACACTCTATCTGCCAAACAGAATCTGTTCTGGTGATGTCTTACTGTCCTAGAATTCTCACCCCGAGGATCGTTACTGTAGAACTATTAAAAGTACTTAGCACATTGCACATAGCCCAACCTCCTGCTGAGTAAGCTTAGGGGAAGAGAGGATGGGAGAGGAGCAGTGGGGTGGGGGGTGGGATGGGGGTGGGGGGTGGGATGGGGGTGGGGGGCTCACACCTTCTGCTGTGACAGAGTGAAAAAATGTTAGAGTAAAATGGCTACTGATAGGACATGGTACAGGCACTGTGAAGTCCCCGGTGGTTAACTGCTACTTTGAGTGGCATGCTAAACAATTTCTTATTTCTTCTATCACACTTTCTATCTTCACATTAATTTTTTTTTATCCATCCGTTTATTCTTCTGTCCATCCCTTCTGTTATCTGTATTCTGCAGCCAAAGGGAAGAGCAGTGAGTCGGCTGCTGGAGAGCTTTGCGGCTGACGAGGGCTTTCAGATGGATGGCAGCAGCTTCTCAGAGGAAGAGGAGGACAGCAGCTGTTCATACAACAACAAAAGCCCTGAAAGTAAGGGATAACACTGGATGTCTCGCGACAGTGTTTCAAGCTGCAGATAGTTTTAATGATGTTGAAATACCAATTGTGACGTTTGCTTTTCCTCATGTAGTTCCTAACTGTGTCCTGACCAAAGAACGCTTAACTGATGGACTGAAGGTGCTGATCTCTAAGGAGGATGAGCTTCTCTACGCTGCCAGGGTCCACACTCTAGAGCTCCCAGACATGTAAGCACATGTGCAGTGGTTCAGGCAATGGTCTTTCGTGGCCTGTCTATGTAGTAGCTGAGATATGGCTAGAACTGGCAGACAATCAAATTAATGAATTATCCTGAAGGCTAATATTCTTCTAGACATCAATTCATCATAAAAGAAATTATGCAAACTAGATTTATTGGGCTAGGGTAGAAAATTTGGAGTTTTGCATGAGAGGACTATCACCAATTTTGGCCTCTTTTTATCTCTCTTCACATCCTTCTTCCTTACATAACAAACCCTACATCATCTCATACCGAGCACTGAGTGTCAATACTGGCTCAAGCAGCAAAGAGATGCTATAACAACAGCAGAGTGGGAGTAACATATGACATGGGATCCAGGCAAGCATAATACAAGAATCCGAAAATAGCCTCATCTTTTTCTCTCTCTGCTGTGCTTTCTCTCTAGCTTTAGCATTGTCATCGACGGTGAAAGAGGAAACCGCCCAAGAATCTATTCACTGGAGCAACTGCTACAGGAAGCTGTAAGTTCACCCTGCTGCACCAAAACACTCTTTGTTACAAGAAAAGCGATCACTTATTTGGTCTTCTTCGCGCAACACTTCTATTTCTCTCGAACATCCTTCTCACCCTCTTTGCATTTCTCCGTTGCCTTCCAGCCTTTCTGCGGCTCTGCCAGTCCCTTTGCTTTCACTCTTTCAACCTCCTTTGACTGTCTCTTTGGGTCACTGAGGCCATCTAAACCTGTTAAGTGAATATGAACAGATGGGAGGCAGGATCTTTAGGTTTGTGTGTGTGAGTGTCTGAATGTCTGTTAAACCGGGCTCTGTGTGTGGGTGGGATAATCCCACTAACACCTGGATCCATTCATGTTTTGGTTTAAATGGGAGATGGCGTGAACTTTACATTCCTACTGCCCAAAGTAACAAAGTTGTTTAAAGGCTCAGATCGACAAAGACGGCATATGAAGAGAAGCTAGCTAATGACGACCTAGAGTGATGTAAACGTGTTGTGATGTCAAGCTATTATAGTGGACATACTGGATATTTATTTCACTATAACATTTTTCACCCCTTAAGCTTTTTCTTTTGCACAGTACCTGGGGTGGTTAACTCTTTTTTTTTTACCTAGACCACAATATCATTTGTATTTGTAATCCTCACTCAGTTTCATGTTAAGATACAATTACAGTTTACCCAAGTCATCTATATAATGAGACATAATTATACATTGCATAAAACACAGCATATTCTTGGCTGGTATTCACTTGCATTTAGGTAACCTGCGCTTTCTGGTGTGATTTGCATCCAGAATAGAGTGTTAGGTAAAGAAATGGGACAAAGGTCACCTACACCTGCAGTAAACACTGTGAGGATACTGGTCTCTGTGCACTAATAACAGCTGGGTCACTTAACACATCTTACCCACATCTTCTCCAACTGTGGAAAATAAGTCTCAACGGTTGCCAAATATGGCACAGGACGTTGTGTTTGCACACAATGGAGTGTCCGAAGATGACGACCCTGAAGGAGTAGAGCAAAGTTTAACTGGCATGATTGCGCCTTGGATCACTCACAAACAAGGGTGCGAGATAACTGTGCTAGGACCATATCTAACATGGCCTTATGATCATATTTCACCTAAAATTATGAATAATAAAGTAGTAATTATTATAGCTCTAAGTAAATTTTAGACTAGACATAACTGGATTTCCTGTTATCATGGTGAAGTGCAGCATGTATTGAAATTAGCTTCTTTTTGAAGGGTTTTAACTGGCACACATTTTAACTGTAAGTCGTGTGCAATTAGTAGCCATACCCTTAATGTTTTCAATTAAAGCTGAATTAAATATTGAGTAAATATTGTGAGAAACCCTGTTTTTTTCACCTCTCATTAAAACCTGTGTTCAAAGTTAACTAAGAACTGGATAAGATCTATAGACTCATAGCATTCAATTGTCCACAAGATTAGGATTCATCAGGTTCCTGTTGCAGTTGAAGATCATACTGTATATGAGTCCTTCTATTATCTTGACTGCTTATCTCCCGCTTCTTTCTCTATGTAAACTTGCTCATATGATCAATGTTAGATTCCCCACAATGCCTTCTCACAATGTTGTTTTCTCTCTTGGAAGTTCTGCACCAAGCGCCTCTGGCAACTTTAGTCCCATCTAAACACTCATCAGATAGCAGCTGGTTGTAATTATGCCAGACTTCCACTTTTCTTGTCTTTAAATTACTTCAAAAGCCATTCCTTTGACTCTGACACCAATACTCCTATTTCCACTGAGCTCCTTCTCCCTACCCCATGCACACACTCCCCCGCCCCATCCACACCTCATCAGTCAAAGGGTCCCTCGCCATGGCAACAGTAAATGAAAGCAACCTGAAAGAGCCCCCACTGAGTGGCGGATGCTGGGGCTGCCTGCATTGTTGGAGGGAAGATCTGGCAACCTGCAATCACAAGCCCTCTATTCAGGCCCTCTTTAGTATTACTCAGCAAGTCAGGATTTACTGCATCATGGCTTCCGTTCTTTTCAGCCCTGACTGGCACATTGGCATGAGATAAGTGCCGCTTGGAAACGTGGCACAGTGGCTGCCCATGCACAATGCTCCGTTGCTCTCACACTGTTTGTATGTGTGTGTGTGTGTGTGTGTGTGTATGCATGCATGTCTATCTGTGTGCGCTTGTGTGCAGCCTGTAATGAATCTTAATTATATTTTTGTCTGGCTTTCAGGTCCTGGATATACGTCCAGAGTCAGAGGCTATGCTCACTGAAGGAACCAGGGTATGTGCTTACTGGAGCGAACGCTCACGCTGCTTATATCCAGGTTATGTTCGCAGAGGTGAGATATCAACTTTTTCCATCCTGTGCGAGGATCCTGTCTATCCTCAACTATTTAATTGCATGCACACACAATAATTTTTAGTACACCTGACGAACAGCATTTTTGTCCCTTGCAGGTGGGTCATCTGATGAGGGGAAGCAGGGAGGAGTGATGGTAGAGTTTGATGATGGAGACCGAGGGAAGATTTCTCTCCCAAACATCCGCCTCCTGCCTCCAGGATACCAGATTCACTGTGGGTGTTTACTCTCTTTGTAACTAACAGTTTGCCCTTTCATGTTGCAGTGTATTGTCCACCTATAGCTAAATGCTAATAATCTTCTACCCTCTTGTTCTTCAGGTGGGGAGCCATATCCTGCCCTGCATGTACCCAGCGGGACAACAGCAAAGAGAAGCTCCAGTCTGGAGCAGGCCCCCATCAGTGACAGACCTTCTGACAGACTCAGCACTATTAATACTGTAACCAACAGTCAAACTCTAACTGTTCACAAAAGAAGACCAGGTAAGAATGTACACTTCTTAGTTACACCTTAAATTAACTAGAGGACTGGCGCCTCGGTGGCTCCCCTGGTATAGCGCGTACCATTAGGACTCAGTCCTTACCATAGCAGCCTGGGATCCAACTCATGGCACTTTGCTGCATGTCATTCTCATTCATTCTCTCATTCATTTTCTCATTTTCTCTCTCTCTCATTTTCTCTCTCTCTCTCTGTCTCTCTCGTACAATTCAAAATACATTTCAGTGTGTTTGTACACTGCTCAAATATGCAATTCAACACAATAGCCTTGCAAAATATCCTATTTTTGTTAAGTTTATAATGGTTAGTTTTTGTTCACACGCTGTCAGAGAGGTGTTAATTTCAACTCTGGTGATTTTGTGGCTGTGTTTAGTTATTTTTAGTTTTGTTTTTTACATATTCATTATATTCAGTGGTATTTCTAATTTTGTGTCTACATTACACATATAAATAGAGGGTGGCAAGGGGTTGGTGAAAAAATTACTTAAGAGTTGAATCAATACATCTTTGACACACTATCACCATAAACCTGTGCAGCAGTAGATTTACAACAACAGGATGATTGAACCAATCACTGTACAGTATGTACAAGTAAAAACAGTCATGCTTAATTATTTGTTTCTTCATTCTAGGGAGACCAAAGGGCTCTGGGAAAAAACAAAAGCAGCAGCAGCAGCAGTCTGAGAATGCCAATAAAAATCCTTCACCTTTCCTGGGTTGGCCCTCATTGGCCAACACCAGGAAGAGAACATCTGACAATCTGTTTCAGCTCAATGGGGCACCCAGGAAGGTCTTGAGAGGGAAGGAGGATGACCTGTTCCCTTTGCCTCAAACCCAGCCACTGGCCTCCATCCCAGCAAAGGGCCTTTTCAGCAGCAGCTCCTTTGAGGTGGACTCCTTCAGCAGCATTGCAAATGGCTACTCCTCCTTCTGTAGTCAGTCTACAGGGCCAGGTCCAAGTTTATCTCTAGGCCCCAGAAGTGGGCTGTATGGCCAGAAGCGCAGGCAAGATGAGCTTGTTATGCCAAGGAGCAGGAAGTCTGGACAAGAGTTCCTGGTCAAGTTAGATCATGAAGGAGTGACCTCCCCCAAGACAAAGAACAGCAAGGCTCTGCTGTTGCGAGGTGGTTCTTCCAGTGTGAGTGGTATGCCCAGGACAGAGGTATACTCCCACCCAGTCCTGCTCGTTAAAGACAACAAAAAGGGCGGTGCTTCCAGGGTCGAACTTCTCCTGAAAGGAACCACTCCTCAAAGAAAGCCCTCCCCTGCTCTGCGTCTGGGAGAATATGGTGACTTAGGCTTCAGCTCTCACAGAGAGTGTCACAGCTCCTACTCTGACCTGGATGATGAAGAAGAGGAAGAGGAGGAAGAGAGGAGGAGGGCTGCACTGGCTGCAGCCTCAGGAGGACTAAGGACGGCTGGCCGTTTCCTCTCTCGTCTGTCAGTCTCCTCCTCCTCTTCAGGTTCCTCCAGCTCCTCCTCTTCAGGTTCCCTCTCCAGTTCCAGCGTGTGTTCCTCCGACAATGATTCATCCTATAGTTCAGAGGATGAAGACAGTTCTACACTAATGCTGCAGAGTTGTCTGTCTTCCCACCGGGGGCTCCTGCAACCGTCTGAACCCTCCACTTCTTCAAGGCCACATCAGCACTCTTTCGTGGCCAAAGCTGTGGCTGTTTCCAATGCCAAAGGAGGGCCCGCTGACCAGATGTCCAACAGCAAGTCTTTGAAGAGGAAAGAATGCACCAGCTCCACCTCTAAACCTAAGGAATTCATGAAGAAACCTCGGATGCTTCCAGATGACACCTCGTTTATTCCAAGGCCCAAGATGTCTGCATTCCTAGCAGGGCGACAAATGTGGAGGTGGTCAGGAAACCCAACACAGGTAAGAATAGCCTACCCATGTTACTCCATACCATCAATGTAGAAAAGATTTATCCTTTATCTTTTAAATCATAAGTTCAGTTAACATAGAACATAAGATCAATAATCATCTATCAAAGAGGATTGGTTAAAGTGTCTGGTTTTTCACAGAGGCGAGGTCTAAAGGGCAAGGCCAGGAAGCTTTTCTATAAGGCCATCGTACGAGGCAGAGACACAGTAAGGGTGGGAGATTGTGCTGTCTTCCTCTCGGCTGGACGACCAAACCTCCCATACATTGGTCGAATTGAGAACTTCTGGGAATCCTGGACCTCCAGTATGGTGGTCAAAGTCAAGTGGTTCTACCACCCCGAAGAGACCAAGCTTGGCAAGAGGCATCGAGATGGCAAGGTAAGGTAGTTGTAGCATATTGAACTTTTCAAATGAGATTATTCTTTCTTTCTTGATTATAATAATGAAACCGTTTCTTTTCCCTATCCAGCATGCCCTGTACCAGTCATGTCATGAAGATGAGAATGACGTCCAGACAATCTCTCATAAGTGCCAGGTGGTAAGCAGGGAGGACTATGAGTGTCTGACTCACATTCAGAAGCAGAACAGTACCTCCTCAGACCTCTACTACCTGGCTGGGACGTATGACCCCACCACTGGTCAGTTGGTCACTGCTGAAGGGGTTTCCATCCTGTGCTGAGCCTCAACGAGGACACTACTGAAGGACTCCTCTGGAGAAAGAATAAAAGTCCATGACTTTACCTACAAGACAGTCCAGCTTTTGGAAGATGGCGAGTGTTCCTTGGGTATGCCTCAAGGACCCATGGACTAAAGGGCAGCACCAAAGCAGGGCTGTCTGAGGTTACACACTGGAGTCTATTGGCATCTAACCTTATTAGAAGTGAAGGAGATGTCCATAACTGGTTGAGTCTTACAAGAAGAATAGTAGAAAGCCTGGGTCTTCCTGGGCATCACAAAATTCAATAAGTGGCATTTCAATCGTCAAACTAATCTCTTTTTAATAGATCCCATGTGATTGACAGCTTCATAACTGGTTTTAGGACTCGTGCATCCAGCTCTTATCATATGTCACCAAAGGAGAGCTGAGATTGCATTGGACTGTGCAAAATAACATGAGGCTGAAAAGCCTCAGCGGACCAATTCTTTAAAGGTAGCCTTACCTGAGGGAATGGAAACAAAAGTGAGGCATGGGGCTCTCCCTAAACCTCTTCATTCCAGGGAAGATGAAAACATGTAAAGGATGTAAAGTTGATGTCTGTAAATATTTTGAAATTTTCCCAATCAAGCCATACACTTCAGTACCTCTCGCCTGTCTTAACTGTTCAGGTGTACATTGTACAGTTCAATTATTGTATTGTTGTCTGTTGTCTATATGTACATAAAAGCTATTTTATATAGGAGTTTATTGTATATATATGAGATGTATCTTTCCATGTTTGCGATTGATTTATTTTTATATGGGTGTAGAATACATTACCTTGTTTTTCCTTTGCTTTGGGAAGTCAAGATTGGAGACGTTAGTGTTGCACTGCATATGCCCTGCTGAGACAGACAGTGACAGACAGAGCACAGACAAAGACAGAGGGATTTAGTCTACAACAGGACAAGACTCACTTTCTGAGAGAGGGGGGTCATCCTGTTTTAAAAAATAGGTTAAGTGGCTTTTGGTATAAGTGTTCTGTTACTTCGCATTTTTGTTATCCTATTTAAAAAAAACAAAAAAAACAAACAAACATAAAAAAAACTTTTTATTTATGTACCTCTCATGTTGGTCATTATCACAAGGCAGATCCCACTGGACTGCAATCACGGGTCACAAATGATTGATGAAATGAAGAGTAATGATATGAGTATACCGTTATGACACAATATTTGTGTGTGATGAGTGTCCTGGCATCACTATAATCATGTCCACACAAATCAATTTAGAACAAGACTAGGTCTTTTAATGAAAATGTGTTAAGTGTGCATTGCACTCATGAATGCATAGTTTAGCACATGATTACTTACAAAATACCAAAGTGTCTTTAATACATTTATTTCCTTTATTTAAATTTAACATAATGTCAAGCACCTGTACTGAACTCAAATCAGAAATCACTGGTAACTTAGAATACTTGTCCTTGATATACTTGCATATGTATTGGCTTTGCATTGTGACAATGGTTTCTTGCACATGTACCTGCAGTTTTGTTTAGTACAAAAATATGCAGCAAAAGGCCACCTGGGAGTGTGACTATGAAGGTCAAGGTACTGACAAAGTAAGATGTTGAGTGCTGACAATTTGTTGGAATTAGTCTATTTTAGTTTCATCAGCCATCTGTGTCTATTTTGTACAGTACACGCACATACTCAATGCTAACTGTGAAGGACAATCAGATTCACAAAGCAATGGACATAGAGTAGGTTCACTCAATCTGAAAATTACTTAAGTTTATTTAATTTGTGCCAAGTACATTTTGTCTGTTTTTGTTTTGTTTATGCAATCCTGAGTATTCTTTGTTCACAAAGTTTTATTTTGTTCGCCAACATTTTATTTATTGTCAATGTTGCTGTTTGTTCATGCCAAGAGCGCTTTATGAGAATGTGACATTGTTTTTCTTGGTGTGATGTCGCATTTGCATTTCTTAAATAAAACTGGTCTTGTAGAGGCCATCTAGTGAAAAGAAATAAAGCAACACTGGATTCTTCTCATCCACAAAACTCTGTGAATTAATTCTATTATTTTGCCTCTGTCGCATTCATCTTACTGCATCTCCCATTTCCCTGCAACACATTCATGTTAAACCCAGTATTTCTGCACCTACCTCACCTATTTGAAAACTTAATTTTACCAGATTGTAAAAAACACTTTGCTTTAAACATAGATATAACAAACCTTCGAAGCAGTAGAACGTTACTACATTCACTAATTATACTGTGTGTGCAGTAGTCCATCCCAAGGCATATTGGAACTAAGAGGGCCACCATGACCACCAAGGGACTGTCAAGAGCGCTTGAAATGCTCCATGAGATCTTTATATATATATTTTTTTTAATTCCTTACTATACTATTTTCTTAATTAATGATTAATGCTATGACGTTTTATGCCTTACTATGAGACGACTTTATGCCATACTATACTATGACGTTTTTATGACATTTTATGCGATATTATACTAGGGCGTTTTTATGAAGTTTCATGCCATCCTATATGCCATACTGTCGTATGATATTTTTTATGCCGTACAATACTATGACATTTTTATGTTATTTTATGTCATACTACACTATGATGTTTGATGCCATATTATACTGGAACTTTTTTATGACGTTTCACGCCATAGTATTCCATGACATTTCATGCCTTACTATACTATGACGTTTTTATGATATTTTATGCCATACTATACTATGACGTTTTTATGTTGTTTTATGCCATATTCTAAGATGATATTATGATGTTTTAAGCCATACTATGACAATTTTATAACGTTTTAAGCCATACAATGACGTTTTTATGACATTTTATGCCATACTATACTATGGCGTTTTTATTCCTTATTATGAGACGACTTTATGACGTTTTAAGCCATACTATAACGATTTCTTTGACGTCTCACGCTGTACCGTACTATGACGTTTTTCTGTAATTTTATGCATTTATGTACTATGACGTTTGTATGACGTTTTATGCCATACTATAACTAGGGCATTTTTATGAAGTTTCACACCATACTATTCAATGACATTTCATGCCTTACTATACAATGACGTTTTTATGACATTTTATGTCATACTATACTATGATGTTTTTATGATATTTTATGCCATAATATAAGACAATTTTATGATGTTTTAATCCATAATATACCATTATGATTTTATAACATTTTATGCCATACTATACTATGACGTTTTTATGACATTTTATGCCATACTATACTATGGCGTTTTTATTCCTTATTATGAGACGACTTTATGACGTTTTAAGCCATACCATAAAGATTTCTTTGACGTCTCACGCTGTACCGTACTATGACGTTTTTCTGTAATTTTATGCATTTATGTACTATGACGTTTGTATGACGTTTTATGCCATACTATAACTAGGGCATTTTTATGAAGTTTCACACCATACTATTCAATGACATTTCATGCCTTACTATACAATGACGTTTTTATGACATTTTATGTCATACTGTACTATGATGTTTTTATGACATTTTATGCATTAATATACTATGATGCCTATATGAAGATTTATGCCATACTATACTATGACATTTTTATGACATTTCATGCCAAACTATACTATGACGTTTTTATGACGTTTTATGCTATACTATAACGTTTTAATGATGTTTTATTCCGTGTTATACTATGCTGTTTCTATGACATTTCATGCCATACTATACTATAACGTTTTTATGTTGTTCTTTGATATATTCTAAGACAATTTTATGATGTCTTAAACCATAATATACTATGACGATTTTTTTACGTTTTAAGTCATACTACACTGTGACATTTTTATAACATTTTATGCCATGCTATACTATGACATTTTTCTGACATTTTATGCATTAATATACTATGACGATTTAATGACGTTTTAAGCCATACTATACTAGGGTGTTTTTATGACATTTCATGCCATACTATACTATGATGTTTTTATGATATTTTATGCCATACTATACTATGGCGTTTTTATGTTGTTTTATGCCATAATATAAGACAATTTTATGATGTTTTAATCCATAATATACCATTATGATTTTATAACATTTTATGCCATACTATACTATGACGTTTTTATGATATTTTATGCCATACTATACTATGACGTTTTTATGATATTTTATGCCATACTACACTATGGCATTTTTATGTTGTTTTATGCCATAATATAAGACAATTTTATGATGTTTTAATCCATAATATACTATGATGATTTTATAACATTTTATGCCATACTATACTATGACGTTTTTATGACATTTTATGGCATACTATACTAGGGGGTTTTTATGAAGTTTCATGCCATACTATACCCATGACGTTTCATGCCATACTATCCTATGATATTTTTATTACATTTATGCATTAATATAATATGACGTTTTTATGTCATTTTATGGCATGCTATACTATGACGTTTTTCTGTCATTTCATGCATTAGTACACTAGTACACTGACATTTGTATGACGATTTATGCCATACTATACTATGACGATTTTATGACTTTTTAAGCTATACTATACTAGGGTGCTTTTATGACATTTCCTGCCATACTATACTATGATGTTTTTATGATATTTTATGCCATACTATACCATGACGTTTTTATGATATTTTATGCCATACTATGGCGTTTTTATGTTGTTTTATGCCATAATATAAGACAATTTTATGATGTTTTAATCCAAAATTTACTGTGACGATTTTATAACAGTTCATGCCATACTATACCATGACGTTTCATGCCATACTATCCTGTGATATTTTTATTACATTTTATACATTAATGTAATGTGACGTTTTTATGTCATTTTATGGCATGCTATACTATGACGTTTTTATAACTTTTTATGACATACTATACTATGACATTTTTATGATATTTCATGCCATACTATACTATGATGTTTTTATGACATTTTATGCATAAAGATAGTATGAGGTTTTATACGACAATTTATGCCATACAATACTATGATATTTTTATGATATTTTATGCCATAGTATACTATGATATTTTAATTAAATTTCATGCATTAATATACTATGATGTTTTTATGACTTTTTATGACATACTATACTATGACGTTTTTATGATATTTTATGCCATACTATACTATAATGTTTTTATGACATTTTATGCATGAAGATAGTATGAGGTTTTATATGACTATTTATGCCATACAATACTATGACATTTTTATGCCATACTATACTATGACATTTTTATGCCATACTAAAAGACGATTTTATGACGTTTTAGGCCATACTATACTATGACATTTTTATGACGTTTTATGCTATACTATAACGTTTTTATGATGTTTTATTCCGTACTATAGTATGCTGTTTTTATGAAATTTTATGCCAGACTATACCATGATGTTTTTATGATATTTTATGCCATATTCTAAGATGATATTATGATGTTTTAAGCCATACTATGACAATTATATAACGTTTTAAGCCATACTATACTAGGGCGTTTTCATGAATTTTCATGCCATACTATACCCATGACGTTTCATGCCATATATTTATTACATTTATGCATTGCATATGGCATGCTATACTATGACGTTTTTCTGTCATTTTATGCATTAAGATAGTATAAAGTTTTATATGACTTTTTATGTCGTACAATACTATGACATTTTTATGATATTTTATGCCATAGTATACTATGACGTTTTTCTGTCATTTCATGCATTAGTACACTATGACATTTGTACGACGATTTATGCCATACAATACTATGACGATTTTATGACTTTTTAAGCTATACTATACTATGACAATTTTATAACGTTTTATGCCATGCTATACTATGATGTTTTTCTGACATTTTTTGCATTTTTATACTATGACATTTGTATGACAATTTATGCCATACTATACTATGAAATTTTTATGATATTTTATGCCATACTATACTATGACGTTTCATGCCATACATTTTATGCATTAAGATAACATGAGGATTTATATGACTATTTATGCCATAAGATACTAAGACGTTTTATAATATTTTATGCCATAGTATACTATGATATTTTTATTAAATTTCATGTATTAATACACTATGATATTTGTATGACGATAAATGCCATACTATACTCTGATGATTTTATGACTTTTTAAGCATTAATATACTATGATGCTTGTATGACAATTTTTGCCATACTATACTATGACGTTTTTATGCCATACTAAAAGACGATTTTATGACGTTTTAGGCCATACTGTACTAGGACATTTTTATGACGTTTCATGCCAAACTATACTATGACGTTTTTATGACGTTTTATGCTATACTATAACGTTTTTATGATGTTTTATTCTGTACTATAGTATGATGTTTTTATGACATTTTATACCATACTATACTATGACGATTTTTTTACGTTTTAAGCCATACTACACTGTGACGTTTTTATAACATCTTATGCCATGCTATACTATGACATTTTTCTGACATTTTATGCATTAATATACTATGACGATTTAATGACGTTTTAAGCCATACTATAATAGGGTGTTTTTATGACGTTTCATGCCATAATGTACTATGATGTTTTTATGATATTTTATGCCATACTATACTACGGCGTTTTTATGTTGTTTTATGCCATAATATAAGACAATTTTATGATGTTTTAATCCATAATTTACTATGACGATTTTATATAATTTTATGCCATACTATACTAGGGCATTTTCATGAAGTTTCATGCCATACTATACCCATGACGTTTCATACCATATATTTATTACATTTATGCATTAATATAATATGACGTTTTTCTGTCATTTTATGCATTAAGATAGTATGAAGTTTTATATGACTTTTATGCCATACAATACTATGAGGTTTTATAATATTTTATACCATAGTATACTATGATATTTTTATTAAATTTCATGCATTAATATACTATGACGTTTTATGACTTTTTATGACATACTATACTATGACGTTTTTATGATATTTCATGCCATACTATACTATGATGTTCTTATGACATTTTATGCATTAAGATAGTATGAGGTTTTATATGACTATTTATGCCATACAATACTATGACATTTTTATGATATTTTATGCCATAGTATACTATGACGTTTTTCTGACATTTTGTGCATATTTATACTATGACGTTTATATGACTATTTATGCCATACAATACTATGAGGTTTTATAATATTTTATGCCATAGTATACTATGATATTTTTATTAAATTTCATGCAGTAATATACTATGACATTTTTATGACTTTTTATGACATAGTATACTATGACGTTTTTATGACTTTTTAAGCTATACTATAACGACTTTATAACATTTTATGTCATGCTATACTATGACGTTTTTATGATATTTATGCCTTACTATACTATAGCATTTTTATGACATTTTATACCATGCTATACCATGACGTTTCATGCCATACTATAATATGATGTTTTTATGACATTTTATGCAATAATATAGTATGAGGTTTGTATGACTATTCATGCCATACTATACTATGACGTCTAATGATATTTAATGCCATACTATACTATGACGTTTTTATGATATTTTATGCCACACTATAGCATGACGTTTAATGCCATACTATAATATGATGTTTTTATAACATTTTATGCAATAATATAGTATGAGGTTTTACATGGCTATATATGCTATACAATACTATGATATTTTTATGCTATTTTATGCCATAGTATACTATGACATTTTTATGATATTTTAGGCCATAATATACTATGACGTTTGTTTGTCATTTTATTCCATACTAAACTGTGACAATTTATGCCATATTATACTATGACGTTTTATACCATAATAAACTATGACGTTTTTATGACATTTTTGGCCATACTATACTATGGCATCTTTCCGTTGTTTCATGCCATAATATAAGACAATTTTATGATGTTTTAATCCATAATTTACTATGATGTTTTTATGACATTTTATGCCATACTATACTAGGGCATTTTCATGAAGTTTCATGCCATACTATACCCATTACGTTTCATGCCATATATTTATTACATTTATGCATTAATATAATATGACGTTTTTCTGTCATTTTATGGCATGCTATACTATGACGTTTTTTCTGTCATTTTATGCATTAAGATAGTATGAAGTTTTATATGACTTTTTATGTCGTACAATACTATGACATTTTTATGATATTTTATGCCATAGTATACTATGACTTTTTTTGACATTTTGTGCATTTTTATACTATGACGTTTATATGACTATTTATGCCATACAATACTATGAGGTTTTATAATATTTTATGCCATAGTATACTATGATATTTTTATTAAATTTCATGCATTAATATACTATGAGGTTTTTATGACTTTTTATGACATACTATACTATGACTTTTTATGATATTTCATGCCATACTATACTATGATGTTCTTATGACATTTTATGCATTAAGATAGTATGAGGTTTTATATGACTATTTATGCCATACAATACTATGACATTTTTATGATATTTTATGCCATAGTATACTATGACGTTTTTCTGACATTTTGTGCATTTTTATACTATGACGTTTATATGACTATTTATGCCATACAATACTATGAGGTTTTATAATATTTTATGCCATAGTATACTATGATATTTTTATTAAATTTCATGCCATAGTATACTATGATATTTTTAATTAAATTTCATGCATTAATATACTATGACGTTTTATGACTTTTTATGACATACTATACTATGACGTTTTTATGATATTTCATGCCATACTATACTATGATGTTCTTATGACATTTTATGCATTAAGATAGTATGAGGTTTTATATGACTATTTATGCCATACAATACTATGACATTTTTATGATATTTTATGCCATAGTATACTATGACGTTTTTCTGACATTTTGTGCATATTTATACTATGACGTTTATATGACTATTTATGCCATACAATACTATGAGGTTTTATAATATTTTATGCCATAGTATACTATGATATTTTTATTAAATTTCATGCATTAATATACTATGACATTTTTATGACTTTTTATGACATAGTATACTATGACGTTTTTATGACTTTTTAAGCTATACTATAACGACTTTATAACATTTTATGTCATGCTATACTATGACGTTTTTATGATATTTATGCCTTACTATACTATAGCATTTTTATGACATTTTATACCATGCTATACCATGACGTTTCATGCCATACTATAATATGATGTTTTTATGACATTTTATGCAATAATATAGTATGAGGTTTGTATGACTATTCATGCCATACTATACTATGACGTCTAATGATATTTAATGCCATACTATACTATGACGTTTTTATGATATTTTATGCCACACTATAGCATGACGTTTAATGCCATACTATAATATGATGTTTTTATAACATTTTATGCAATAATATAGTATGAGGTTTTACATGGCTATATATGCTATACAATACTATGATATTTTTATGCTATTTTATGCCATAGTATACTATGACATTTTTATGATATTTTAGGCCATAATATACTATGACGTTTGTTTGTCATTTTATTCCATACTAAACTGTGACAATTTATGCCATATTATACTATGACGTTTTATACCATAATAAACTATGATGTTTTTATGACATTTTTGGCCATACTATACTATGACGTCTTTCCGTTGTTTCATGCCATAATATAAGACAATTTTATGATGTTTTAATCCATAATTTACTATGATGTTTTTATAACATTTTATGCCATACTATACTAGGGCATTTTCATGAAGTTTCATGCCATACTATACCCATTACGTTTCATGCCATATATTTATTACATTTATGCATTAATATAATATGACGTTTTTCTGTCATTTTATGGCATGCTATACTATGACGTTTTTCTGTCATTTTATGCATTAAGATAGTATAAAGTTTTATATGACTTTTTATGTCGTACAATACTATGACATTTTTATGATATTTTATGCCATAGTATACTATGACTTTTTTTGACATTTTGTGCATTTTTATACTATGACGTTTATATGACTATTTATGCCATACAATACTATGAGGTTTTATAATATTTTATGCCATAGTATACTATGATATTTTTATTAAATTTCATGCATTAATATACTATGAGGTTTTTATGACTTTTTATGACATACTATTCTATGATGTTCTTATGACATTTTATGCATTAAGATAGTATGAGGTTTTATATGTCTATTTATGCCATACAATACTATGACATTTTTATGATATTTTATGTCATGCTATACTATGACGTTTTTATGATATTTATGCCATACTATACTATAGCGTTTTTATGACATTTTATACCATGCTATACCATGACGTTTCATGCCATACTATAATATGTTTTTATGACATTTTATGCAATAATATAGTATGAGGTTTGTATGACTATTCATGCCATACTATACTATGACGTCTTAATGATTTTTAATGCCATACTATACTATGACGTTTTTATGATATTTTATGCCACACTATAGCGTGATGTTTCATGCCATACTATAATATGATGTTTTTATGACATTTTATGCAATAATATAGTATGAGGTTTTACATGACTATTTATGCTATACAATACTATGATATTTTTATGCTATTTTATGCCATAGTATACTATGACATTTTTATGATATTTTAGGCCATAATATACTATGACGTTTGTTTGTCATTTTATTCCATACTAAACTGTGACAATTTATGCCATATTATACTATGACGTTTTATACCATAATAAACTATGACGTTTTTATGACATTTTAGGCCATACTATACTATGGCGTCTTTCCGTTGTTTTATGCTATATTATAAGACAATTTTATGATGTTTTAAGCCATAATTTACTTTGACGATTTTATAACATTTTATGCCAATCTATAGTATAGCGTTTTCACTACATTTTCTGCCATACTATACTATGACGATTTTATGACTTTTCATGCCATACTATACTATGACGTTTCATGCCATACATTTTATGCATTAAGATAGCATGAAGATTTATATGACTATTTATGCCATACAATACTATGACTTTATGATATTTTATGCCATATTATACTATGACTTTTTTATAATATTTTATGCCATTATTCTATGACGTTTTTTTATGATATTTTATGTATTAATATACTATCATGTTTGTATGACGATTTATGCCATACTATAATGTTTTTATGACATTTCATGCCATACTATCATATGATGTTTGACATTTTATGCATTAATATACTATGACGTTTTTAGGATATTTTATGCCATACTGACGTTTTTATGATATTTTATACCATATACATATCTATACTATGGCGTCTTTCCGTTGTTTTATGCTATATTATAAGACAATTTTATGAAGCCATAATTTACTTTGATGATTTTATAACATTTTATGCCATACTATAGTATGACATTTTCATGACATTTTATGCCATACTATACTATGATGTTTTTATGACGTTTCATGCCATACTATACTATGACTTTATGCATTAAGATAGCATGAAGATTTATATGACTATTTATGCCATACAACACTGTGACTTTTTTTTATGATATTTTATGCCATAGTATACTATGACTTTTTTTTTATGACATCTTATGCCATACTATACCAGTGTGTTTTTAAGACGTTTCATGCCATACTATACCATGACATTTCATGCCATACTATCCTATGATGTTTGACATTTTATTGCATTAATATACTATTACGTTTTTATGATATTTTATACCATACTGTATTGTGACATTTTTATGACATTTTATGCATTAAGATATTATGAGGTTTTATATGACTATTTATGCCACACAATACTATGACATTTTTATCATATTTTATGCCAGACTATGCTATGACGTTTTTATGCCATACTAAAAGACAATTTTTTGACATTTTAAGCCATATTATACTGTGATGATTTAAGACGCTTTATGCCACACTATACTATGACATTTTTATGACGTTTCATGCCGTACTATAGTATGTTTTTATGACATTTAATGCTTTTGGTATGAGGTTTTAAATGTCTATTCATGCCATACTATACCATTTATGTCATAGTATACAATATTCTTATGACGTTTTATACCATACTATGCCAATTTTATGACGTTTTATGCTATATTATTATATGATGTTTTTATGACGTTTTATGCCTCACTATACCATGATGTATCATGCCATACTATAAAATGACTTTTCATGCAATACTGTACTATTAAGTTTTTATGACGTTTCATGCCATACTATATTATAATGTTTTTATGGCGTTTTATGCCTTAATATACTATAAAGTTTTTATGACGTTTTATACTTTACAATACTATGAAGATACAATGACGTTCCATTCCATACTATAATTTGACGATTTTATGGAGTTTTATGCCTTACAATACTATGGCGTTTTATGACATTTTATACCTTACTATACCATGACTTTTTCATTTACTTTTTATTAAAATTCCATATTTTTGTATATGATTTCCTTCATTTCCTATTCAATTTAACCATGAATATCCATCTTTTATATTTACATACTCTATGTAAGGAACATATACTGACAGTCTTTGGGATACATATTAATGTTACATATGACTATGATATACACTTATAATATAAACATAATAAAATACATGTTTATATTAGGTATAAATACTGACATATATGACATATGTCAATATATGATGTTCCAATTTTTAACAGGTTTCACATGTAATTTTCACATGTATAGGTTTTACTGTATATTCATATATGATTTTCATTCATATGTACATATATTTCATATATGGAGATTCAACACATATAAATATATTACATTTACATATGGGCATTTCTGAATATAAATTAACATCTTACATGTTAATAAAACATTCGGTTGCTGTCATGAAAAAGTCAATCTCTTTGTTTTGGAGGGGTGGCGAGGTTGTTGCCCATTGCCCTACTAAAGTTGAGACCGAACCTACGCCCTTGGCTAAATCAAATTCTGCTTAGAGCACCATAAAGGCTTGGGCCGGCTCTGTGTGTTCATATGTGTATATGTGATATGAATGTAGTAGAGTTAACATTAGAAAGGCACTCCTTGCTGTAAGTGACAGAAAAAAAACATCTCAGAGGGCCCCCTTAGAGTGTGGAATAGACAGATTCAGTAGTCATGGTGTGGAATAGACAGATTCAGTAGTCATGTCATGTGACTACACTATTTCCTTTGAAAGACAAAATAAATTGTATTTTGTCATCTTAATGGGACAAACAGACCCAAAATTGATACCAAAGAGACAGCGTTTGACAGTGTTTGTTTCTTTTGCCATACATGTCCCATACATGGTTTGCTGGTATTCTAAAAGGAACAAAAAAAAAAAAAAAAAGAAGAAAAATCAGGAAGTATTCATTAACACAAATGGAGCAAGTCATCAGCAGATCAGTATCATTTGACTGCAACAATCAAATCAACCAGTCAATAAGGAGTCTATATAAACTTGCACTCTTTCTCCCTTAACCATCCCTCAGCCTCCACCTGTTCTAGTTTCTTATTACTAGCCGTGGTGATAGCAGCTCTTGCCTTGTTGTGCATTACGTATATCACTCATTTATGTGTGTTCTGGGCTCTGTTATTTATACCCCTTAGGGAGTTTTTACGTGGTCTCCTTAGAATTTTGAGGCTACTTGGATTCATTTGTAAAGCACCATCAAGCACAACGCCCCTTTTCTGCCAAATTCTTTTATTTGTTGCAATAAATCCTTTGATGTAAGTGTCTCTGGCTGAACTAAGTTTATGTGAGCTTTGAGTTCTTTAGTAAACAGAGACAGATCTGTCACAGCATCAAATAAAGCCTGCTGGGTTTAACTGTCAAGCTCTGTAAATATGATGTTGACTAAATCAGAGAGAGATGTGAATTCTGGTGAATCATGATAAAGTACATTTTCCTATTTTCTTTTAAAATTAATTGGTTCTTTGTTGGTGTATCTATGGGGTGGTAGAAAACATTGAGATAGGTTCAGAACCTAACTAAAACTTAAGTTTTGTCACCATTCAGTGTGGTAATGTTTTAAAGATTTATAAATATGTAATTTCTGTATTTGTGCTACAATTTGCACACATAAATTTATGGTACAGGATCAAGATTTTTATAGATATAATGAATAAATATCTTAACAAAAAAGTAAGATTTTATTCAAATTAAATTTTTGTTTCTTAGCAAAATAAAGGGATTTATATATATACACATTTTTTCACATCTCTTGAATGAAGGCTAAATGTAAAGGAGGGTGCTCTCTAGTGGAACACAAAGCACCTCTAATTTTGACTCAAAGACACAGTGTAGTATCATGAATTTTTTGTCGTGCACAAAATGGCAGCAGCAATGTGTAGCCCTCTAGATTCAACGCCTTGAGCAGCAGGTATATTCCTCTATCCCACCACACCATTAACAACCTACAGCATCTGTCCATTTGCATACATGCTCATCAGCTTAGACAAAGCCAATCTCTGTAACCTGAATCAGTGAAATAACCGCTGGCTAGGCCTGAAGGAGTCACAATATGGGTCAGTGACCTTTCTGTGCAGGCCCAGGGGTCTTTTTGTCCTGCATGGAGCTCGAGCACTGTCACCCCTCCCCCTAATGCCCAGACAGGGGCTAATGGGCACATCAGTCATCTCCAACAGCAGCCCAGTGAACACAAACAGTGCTGTTTACCACCAAAACCTTTTGTGTTGACTATGACCACTGCCCCGTGTCCAAGCCGGGGCCTTTCCTGTATCAGCAGCATTGGGGTAGGAGGGGCTCTCCTCCCCACTGGAGCTGAGGTCAGGGTGAAGAGTGAGTGTGTTGGGTTGTTTAGGTTATTATGTTTTGAGAGGGTTTTGCTTCATTACCCCTCTGTGCTTAGAGATACACAGTCAAGATAAGATCCATCAGGGATCTAATAAGGACAATTTAGGTTGTACTTAAGATATTTTTGGCAAATTATACACAGCCAACCAAACATGCTGCATCTATGGGAAAGCTATATCTCTAAAAGAAGTAAATGCACAGTTGTTTATTCCTTTCCTCCTCCTTTGGACCACATTTTAAAGTCGACAACCTGGATTCTGCTCCCTCTCACTCGACAGACCGGTCCGTCTGCCTTACTTTTCAGTGCCTATCTGGTTCAGCTCGCTCAGCATCCGGACTGTGTTGCTCAGTGTCAACAGGAGGAATGCTTTGCTGCACAAATATCTACACCTCATAAATGTCTCGCCCTCTGCTTGACCCTGTCTGGCCTCTGACTATGAGGGGGTTGAACAGGGGACAGGCAGCCTGCTGTGTGTGTGTGTGTGTGCGTGTCTGTGTAGCAGTAGGGTTGAGGTGAGGTTGTGGGTCTTAACAAGGTGCTGGGAGAAGAGAGCAGGACAAACAGATCACTCAGATGTTGACTGCTTCTTCTTAAAGAACACTAAAGCCCTGATCATTCGATTTTTTTTTTTTTTGGCATATCAATTATGAAGCAGTTACAGCCACTGTAAAATAACCTCATCCATACTGAATGCTCTAGTAACACAGAAGCTTTCAAGCAATTCCTCTATGGAGTGAAGCAAAAGTGCAGCATCAGTGTGAAAAACATAGAGCGTCTTTGATGTCAGCATTTGGATTTATACAAACATAGAAGAGTGGGACTTGCAGATGAGAGGAATATGGTAGGGTAGCATACATAAAAGTGTAAATGCAAAATGGAAAAATTATAGGAAAGTATTAAAAGTATTCGGTGGTAAACAACACCCCATCATTTTGTTTAGGGACAGATTTCTGCCTGAAACCTCCAAAAGCTGAAAGTGTGCGTGCGTTTCCAGCATGCATAATGGATGGCTTCCAGAGGTGCATTGAATGTTGAACCACCTGCTGTTTTCAAATACCTACACTTCCACATAAGGATATCCTGGACTAATGCTGGACACATATGCCAATCCACAGTCAACTCACTAACTGTGCTGTGTGTTGCTTACTGTGGCCCAGATCCAGCCATGCCACCCATAATCCATTTCTCTGTTGCTCATTATTAGTGGATTGTAAAGATTCTGTATCAGCTATGCTAAAAGAGCTTTTCACAGTATTACATGGGATTACTGTTGCTCCTCGCTACATATGTTGCTCACAAACGCTGATGTCGTCACCCTGTTTACACGACACTAACAAAATAACAAATGCATGACTCATTATTAGTCTCTTCCCTCTTTTTGTTTGTGGGTTAGATAGTGTCGCATCCTCTTTTATCCAAAAATCATCCCTTGACATGTTTCCATGTCTTTCCTTCTGTTGTGTGATGCAGCAGTAGTGTGTCTATGAATGAATGAACAAGGAAAATGAAGAAGTGAGAGGTCCAGAAAAGAGAAATCAAAATATTCATATGAGTACACAATTTAAAGAGGATAGTACACTTAGGGGTAATTTCCCCATGAGAGTTTAGGTTTAGAGAAAAAGGAGATTTAATAGCCACATGGTCTCAAAGTACCTCAGATATGTATCTGGCCTAAACTGCTCACTCTTAGCGCATTTATCCAGCTTGGCAGCAATTACAGAATACTGCATAATCAGGGGGTGGATGCAGTTTGTAAATGGGTCTCTGAATCCAAAAGATCAAATCTTTCTTAGCCTCAATTCTGTGCACATGACCCAGCTGTGATAAAAAAGAAAGAAGATGGGGGAAGTTCAGTAGTCAGCTGAGCCCAGTCAGAGGGGCTGGTTGTCACTTGTCATTCCTAAACTAACCTGGACATCCACATGAATCCGAGTATGGTCTAACATGTATGGATGCCTTCCTGTGTCCCTTCTGTCGTGTTATGAAAACGATACTCTGCCAACAGCCGCAGATGTTCTCTGACTGTCCACAGTACTCTACTGACCCAACAATAGCAGGAAAAGTTACAGCCCATAATAAAAGGGGTCAGGCGCCTTCTCGTACTATCCCATTTGTAAGTGCTGGACAGCTGGAAACGCTCTGTATCTCATAAATAATAAAGAAAGGCCTTTGGCCCTCTTAGGAGGGAGATCAGCTGTGAACTCAATAAATTAGTTGCACCCAAAAATCAAATCAAATTAAGGCATGTGGTTGATAATTGAACCATAGACTTGTATTGCGTTTTCAAATGTGAGACACTGGGATTGGTCCCCAAGGCAGAAAGCATGATTCTTGTCTCAACTCTTGTAACTATCCATCACATCAAAATAAAAATATACAGGTCAGGTACTGTATGGGAACTGAGGCTAGAGCAGAACATTGCTGTTTTGTTCTTTCGCAAAACACTCACTTTCTTTCCACATCTTTCTGTGTTGTGGTGTTTGTGCATTCTTGTGTTGACAACCCCTCCATCTAGTTCTCCAGGGTGTTTACCCCCTCTCACGGTAGCAGGGAAGCAGCTCCCGCCATCCCATCTCTGTTTACATTGCTCTTCTCCTCTATTTACTCTGTGCCCCAGCACCCTGGCGCACCGCGCTCCAAACAGCTGTTCCATTATGGAGAGAGCAGGCGCTTCAACCACACTACACTGCCACACAGTTCTCTCTGACAGCCCACCATGGTCACTACCGTGATGACTGCCTGGCTCCTCTGGCACGCCTGCCATTGTTGCCATAAAAGCTCAGTCTCCTTAAATGCCAGAGTGGCTTCTGGGCATGGAGTCAGTCAGGGCAACTGTCAGAGATTGTCTTCAAACCGCAAGACAAATTTGCCAAGTTCAGCTTTTGATTAAGTGTCTCCGTATGGGATGCAGTTCTGTGGTGATTTGAACAAGCAGCAATCATATCCAGATGATGTAGACTAAACTGGCACAAACATCTTTACAATGAAATAGGGCTTTTATAGTATGTCATTACAAAACATACTGCATTTTCATCATTTCGGCACATTTTCCATAAGTACCTTATATATCCTGCTCCTACATGACATCATCCATAGGGGCCATTATCTCATAGAGCATGATGAGCCTTCCTCCGAAAAGCTTTGAATGGCTTGCTGTCAGGAAAAAGTAAGACTATTCTCTAACTGACTGTCTTAAGGTCACACTATACCATGAATCTCCAGTGAATTATTCTTATCCTTCGCATGTTCTTTTTCCTGCTGGTGTGCACAGCTGGTGCTGAGTCAGGAGACAGGAAACCTGAGAGAAAGGCCACCATGCATCCCAGGCTCCCAGTGGACCGCTGCAGGGCCCTGTGGCTACAGGGACAGGAGACACTCCATTTATCACAATACAATAGCTACAGCCTAGGGCCAGCGGAATATGGGCCTGTCTGGGTCTATATGTTCCTTCGAGTGTATACAAGTGCTAATATGTGAAATGACATCAGTGTGTGTGTGTGTGTGTGTGTGTGTGTGTGTGTGTGTGTGTGTGTGTGTGTGTGTGTGTGTGTGTCGTAACCTTCTTTCATGTTGTGTTTGTGTATGCATGATTACAGGTGTCTCATATAGTATGACATAGAGTGACTCTCAACTATCAAGTGATTAACAATCACCAGCTACACAACAGCAGCTAAGAGTTACAGAACAGCTGGTTGAATTCTCACCTGAGTGATATGAATGACAAAACATCCACTTGATGCTGCTATGGTAACAGTATACGGTGCCAAATCCACAAACATCATCCATGTTTCACACAGGCACACAAATGATCAAAGGGCTATAGATCCCGCTCTCTTGCACTACATGGATTTTTTTGTGTAATGTTTTTGATAAGAGGTTGTGGGTTAAAGTTATTGCTAAAACAATCACCTTGATCCTAATAATAAAATAAATTAAAAAAAGACAGAGAGAAAAATCCTCTGGGATGCAGGTGGTCGAAACAACTGATACACTATGCAGCAGTTTAAGCTGCCACACACACACACCTAGCTCTGTAGTAGCCTCACAAACGATGAAAAGGGATATCAGCGTGTATAATGGCATGAGTGGTGAGTGAGCGTATTAAAGAGAGAGACGTAAAAGTAAAGAGAGAGAGAGAGAGAGAGAGAGAACGAGAGATCAAGAACTCATGCATGCATGCCTCTGTGTGTGTATAAAAGTGCCAGTCATAGCAGGATATAAAAGAATTCTGCCCAGCTGCCAGGCCCCCAGTCCTGGTTTCCAGAGCCCTTAAACACATCCATGTCCTTCACTGGATGGCTGTGCTCTCCTCTCCTCCTCGTTTATATCTAGCACTTTTAAAAATATACAATCTGCTTAGATACTAGGCAGTCATAAGCTCCATGACTGGCACTTGGACATCTTATCAACATGAGTTGAAGCCCCTGGGCAACTAAGCCAGGCTTTGATCAGACATTTTGGAGACATCTCTCATTTTCTTCAAACAAATCCATTGGGGTTGGTGTGCTAAATTCGAAACAAACTCAAAGCACTAAATGTACCTTGTGATGCAGCAAACAGAGGCACAGCCATATACAGTCTGCTTAATAAAGAGGTGAGATGCTGAAAAACAGTCTGTATGTGCAAGTGAGGAAGAGAAGAAGAAAAAATGTCAAACAGAGGTGAGGGCGGAAAACGTGAAAATAAATTCTGTCAGAGAGAGGAGAGGGAAGAGCACAGCATGCATGGGCCGTGCTATGAGATCAACTGACAAACATCTCTGCAACCTTGGCAGAGGCAAATCAGCTTCCATCCCCTGAATGGCCTGTGACAGTTGTTATGTATAGAGACCCAATTTCACCTTATATCTTTTCTTGAATTTTAGCCTTGCTACCTGTCAGTGGGAGAGAGACAGAGAGTGAGTGAATGAAAGAAAGAGATATAAAACTCAGGCTCAGGGCCTGCTGCTGAACAGTAGGGGAGAAAGTGAAAGAAAAAGAGAAAGAGAAAGATATAGACAAGAAAGAAAATGAAACCTAAATGGACCAATTCAGCTGGCGGAGGCACACAGAGAATTCACCTGAGGCAGTCTCATGCCCTGTTTGTGTCTCCATGGAGACAGGCCTCCTGAGTGTGCACTTCTGTCCAGACTGACGGTAGTCCAGCTAGCTAGTCCTGCTATTGATTTCCACACAATTTCCCTGACCAGATCAGTGGAAAGAGCTAGCCTGTGGTTGAGGCCTCTCTTGCAAGCTGAACTGCTTTGGATGACTGCTGTGTATTCTTGTCAGTGTTTGGATTCATTTCTTTGCATGTTTTTCAGTTGATTATTGACATCCAGTGAGTATTTTAAAGAGACATTTCATTTGTGTAAGGAGCATTCCTTTACTGACTTCAAATATACAGCTCCCATCACATCAGATAAAGTGTTTTCTCAGCTGCTACCAGGCATTTGCTCGGGAAATCTCCAGCTTTGAATATATTAAGGTTTAAAGATTTCGAAGCAACTGGACTAAAGGCTTGATAACATCTTATGGTCTGGTGCCTTGAGATATAAATAAATCTACAGTACAGCGTATATCCGTTTTGTAATCTGTATGGTTTCAAGCCCTGAGGCAGTTGTCCTTAATGACAAGGCTTTTCTGTCATCTCTCCCCACTCAGCTTCACTTCCCTCACTATCCTGACCATAGGAACTAGATCAGAGGCTCAAGATGGCCTTTATCTGGGGTCTATTGGCCAGTGTCAGCTTACAGGCCCCACTCTGTACACACAGCACATTATGGAAGTTTTAATAGGTGATCAGAGCAGCTGTTGCCGGCACAGCGTTGATTTACTGTGGCTAAGAGAGGGCTTAATGACTATAGAGGCAGACAGCTCTTAACCCTTTGATGTGCGCTGGATAATGTAATACGATCAGGTTGCCCCCTGGGAAAGTTGCATGTACGCTCATGCACTAACATAAGCATACACTAGCACAAACACTCTTGGAATACAATTACACAGTCTAAAAGCTCCTCAATAAGAGAGTGCCAGCCTCTTACTGCTATACAGTAGACTTAAAACAACATATGGGTTTGACTTGTGCCACTAGTTATGGCTTGTGACACGCTTGTAATGTCCATGCATGAACATAAAAACACACACACACAAACACACATCCGCGCAGAGTTGTGTTGTTTGCTGACAGGTGGTGCATGCTCAAGGAAATACAAGCTTACCCAGCACAATCAGCCCCAGTAGGCTTAGCACTTCAGCAGAGAGCAATTGGAGTACTTATGCAGAAGCTAGCACTATTCAGACCATGCAACATCCATCTCAAGGGTCAAAGGCCACAAATTCTGTTTGCACCTTGAAGACACCAATATCCTCTCTTTTAAAGTGTGCAAACATCACAGCTGGCCAAACAACAGATACTGACCTGGCCAAACAGTTGTGAGATGGATTAAACATCTGATGAAACATCACCCAAACTTCTATGTTACGGGAACACACATTTCTAAGCAGTAATCATTGCTATAACAACTGGAAATCTCAGCCAACCAACTGTTTTGAACCCCAACATAAACCTCCAGCCCGGGCCCCATTAACCCATCTAGGAATGATAGCTAAATTGTCCACTAGCTTTCCGAGGCCAGCCAGGATGTAATCAACAACAGACGGAATAATCAACAAAAATACTCTCCATTCCGGTAAGGATGTCTCCCAAAAGCACATGACTTGCATTGAAGCAGGCACTGGGACTGTGAATGATGTTGGGCTACCAGCACCAGCCAAGTCACTGTATCCCAATGCCAAGTGAGAGGATGCCAGGCACTTCCTGCTGTAAACAATCTACCCACAGACGGAGAAAGAGGGGAGGAAACCTCTGAATGAGAAACAACAGGAGACGGAGAGAAGACCCAGTTGCTCAATGAAAATTTCTCCAGTGAACAAATGTGCTCAATTTGTCAGACAAGCTACGGTAGTCTGTTTGAGGGGAATGTGTGCGTGTGTGTTTGTGTGTGTGCTAGGACAAATGGCATCTCTGTGTGTGGATGAACACAAACCAAGTGCTCAGGGCTTATGGAGACAGACGTTGGATATACAGCTTGGCTGAGTTCACACTACATAATAAGGGCTCCCTCTCCTTTCTTTATCTCTCTCTTCCCACACATTGTCCCCTTTATTCCAACTGCTGGCCTCCTGGTTTAACTAGCTATCGGTTCCGATATTGATCTCACACGTTGCCATGAGTATCTATCATAGCACTGACTTTGATTCCCATTTGTAATTGTCTTTGGCGACAAGCAGGTGAAAATTTCTGTTTTGTTTAAACATACCTATGATTATCCCAAAGGTTTTCCCCTTGCACTGTTTTAGATACTTCCCCATGCTTCTAAATTTTGCTGGGACGCTAAACCAACATGCTCCTCTGAGCCTCTTAAAGAAACCGGGTACTAACTGAAGGTTTCCAACCAGCATGGGAGCAGAATAGTGCAAACACTGTATTGCCAGCTCAAATTATTTATTCACTTTTGTGTAAATCACTCGTTTACAGTCTCTGCGTGAGGGAATGCAGTGAAAATGAGACACAAGGAATGCAATGCAACGTATGACTGGCTCTTACAGAGTGGAAGAGCTTATATGTAAAGCTTTGACTGAACAGACCAACATGTGGAGATACTGAGACGTGTTTGCAAATTACCATGTATGCATGCATATGCACGCACAGGCACAAACAAAAAAACACACACAAGCATAGTCAGTATTAGCTCCACATGCAAGCTCACATCCACCTATAGTGCTCACACACAAGTACATTTTTTATCGTTTGTCATTGTAATTCACATGATCATTCTCCTTATAGGAAAAGGACACGGAATTGTCAGAATGGCAGAAGCTGAGGCTTTATATTAGCCCTGCTGTCAGAGCCAGTAAGCAATGGATGACATTAACATGGGCACTCCTGTCCCTTGAAGCTCACCCTGTCTGCATCAAAACAAGAGCCCAGCCTGCAAACGGCCAAACACAGTGACCACCAGTCTGCAGTTTAATCAATAAAGAACAGCTTTTATTCCTTACCTATTTGCAAAATGCTTTCCCTGAGAGTTGAGGTATCTTTGTCAATAATGTATTGCACTGACAGCGATGTAACCTCCAATTAAGTTATTCCACCTTCTCTCTCTGCATGAGCAGTTCTCTGTCTTCACTCCTTGGAGAATGAGGAGGGGTGGGGGGTGGTTTAACAAGTTTGGCTCACTCTAAAAACAAATGACAGCCTACAAAACAAATGTGGCATTACAACTGAGTATTTAAAGGCTTGACATTTACCAAGGCTCATTTATATGGCTGCCCATACTTAGTTCATTGGCAGCACCCATTACACTGGGTAGATCAGGAGTGAGAAGGCCGGGGCTGGGCTGGGTTGGGGCTGGGCAAACAGTGAGGTGAGCCGTTAACGGCCTGTGGGAGGATTGTCCTGTAGATGAATGAACACCTGGATTAATGGGGTCAGTGAGCACCAAGCTGCTGAGGAAGGAGAATCCCATCCAAGGCAGCCATTTTACATTTTACTTTTATTGCATGTCTCATGGACCGTTTTCCTCTGCTGGTTTTAGAGGGGGCAGCAGGAGGGTCCCACTGGGGAACAACAGAGCAAAGAAAGGACATTTTTGGACCTGTGGGCTGTATATAGGACATGAGTAGTGGGGGTGCTAGTTATACAGTTATGATTTTATAAACTCTTTGACACTTCAAGGACACAACCCTATGGGAAAAACTGCAACCGGTTTATGCTGATGCACAATAATGCAAAAATTTGTTAAGCAAAATGTAATAACACATTTATTTTAGGAACTGAGCTCAACTGAATTGGTGACTGCACCTTTCTGATGATATTTAATTGTGACCAAAGTCTCATTTTATTTGTCAGATTATTGAAGACATTTGCACCTTGGCCCTTTGGGAGATATTTGGGGTGAATTTGCCACTAGACAACCTTGACACCTCTCTGAAGGGGCTTTATAATGCATGCTAAACAGGGAGGGTTCTGGCCCTTTAAATGGAGCTGCGAGTGCTTGGCAGGCTAATAGATGCAGTCTAAAGGTACTAATGGATGGCAACCTGAAAAATGGTCTTATCTGAAAAGGTCCAGGACAGTTATAAATGAAATAATCACACTGGGCACATTAATCCATGTTCATGCCCTAGGGGGAGACCTCAGCTCACCATTTGATCTGTGTGTGAGTGCATGTATACAGTAGGTGTACATGTGTGCACATGCATGTCCGTGTGTGTTTACAAATAACCAGCCCCTTTCACTCATTTTCCCCCCTCCTTCAATCATTTTCTTTTAGAGCTAAAAGTAAAGGTTTTATCATTCTTTCTGACTTGCTTTTAACCAGGAACTCCAGCTGAGGATAAAGGGAAAGAGAGGGAAGAGCAAGAAATACCAGATAAAAGAAGAGTGAAAGATACAACCAAGAAAGACAAAGAGGGAATAAAATTAAAAAGACATTTAAGTCACAATATGCAATTTAGCCAGGCCACTGGACCACCACAGTTCAAATGTCCTGCAGTTATGCTCATAAGATTCCTGGAGTGCCAGGAAACCCAGACCTGCAAAGGAGTAGGGGCATCTGAAGGACAGAAGAAAGATTGTCCTCATTTGTTAAATAATATTTGGATCATCAGACTCATGACACAACAGTAACAGTACAACCTTTTGACAGTTTCTTGGTTCTTTTCCATTTTGTATTTGAAATACTTGCTGTTATCACACATATAAATAACACTCAAGATTTTGTTAAAAACTTACAAAGTAAAATATTTGCCCCTGTTCTATCAATTACCAATTAACTAATAAAACTGATATATGGATTGGTTGACTGAGATGCTAAGGGAGATGAAAAGGGAGAAATTTAATCATTCAGCTTTAGTTTTGTGCTCAACAAGCCAAGTAAATCCTTTTTTATAGGAAGCTTGAGAAAATTAGGGACATTCTTCTCATAAAATATTCCTAATTTCACAGCACAACCCCACTGAAAACAAATGTGTGGGAGAAAACAAACTAGGTACAATTTATAGTACAACACTGCCATCTACTGCACATGAATCAAACCAGTCATAAAAACACTGCTGTGTGTATGGATGCATATCAATCGCTTTGTTCACGATTTTATAAAAATACTTAAAACTAAAGTTAATTGAAAGTTGTGCTGTGTCCCAAAACTGGGTTTTATATAATATAAAAAATATTATTATTTATACAGGGACTTACATTCATTACAGTGGTGATTGTCATCTCACTGGTGAACTGTATTTTTCATTCTCCTCTTGTATTACAGAGAATCTCTGAACCTTTTATAGCTAGTGATGGCATTTATGCCCCAAAAATGTAATGATTGGCAAATAAAGGGGTATCCTGTCATATTAGTATTGCACTTCTGAGGGACAGTTCAAAAAATGAAACAATGCAGAAAATGCTAATGTATCCTGACTTTTATTTCCTAGATTGGTTCAAGCTTCATAAACACTGCACCCTAAACTTCCATCATGCCACTGAATGATATATTTTGTTAGACTCCTGACAAGCAGTCATATCTTTCCTAGAATTTGTAGTCTCCAAGATTACTCATGCGAAGTGACTGGAGTGTTTTTCCAAGACTTGAGAAAGCACCTACAGAGCTGCTACATACAATGGTTTTCACAGATTTCACAGAATTGTTTTCACAGATTGTGTAAACAATTTTATAAGCATGGACTGCCAAGCATGAACTGCCATAACATACATTCAAAGTTACACAACACTCTTTGACACAGGTAATAATGCCCACCATCTCATTATGGGAATAAACAAAGTTGTGTATATGGATCAATGATAAATTAATGGATTTAGGATCCTCCCAAATAGAGTACCCTGCAGTTTTATTCTGAGACTGCAATAAAAACAAACACCAGCAAGATGACATTGTATTAAATTCATGTAATTAATCTATTAATGATAACACAACAGAGCTGTAATAGTAAACCACCATTATGTATTGATACAAGACAATGCTGCCACCCAATGAGCACAGGGTGAAAATGCATGAAAAATTATTTACAGAATTCTTTATTTGTGAATGATGGGTTGGGGTTAATGTGAGGGTGTGAAAAGTTTTAGGTTTTTTTTTGTTGTTGCTTTTTCATGCCACAATTCAAGAAAAGTAAGAGAAGACCAACCAATGTTTTGTCAAGGTTTAAGAATCAGATACTGTTACTGATACTACAGACAAGGCTGTAATTGGTGTATATTATTATGCTTTTTGTTAGTTTAAGGTTGGTAAAGGTTCTGTATACAAGATTTTAAACAATAATAAGATATAGTTGAGTAATGCGTCCTGAGCAGAGAACAAAGTCACCACCCCTCTGTATGTGTTGCGATCCGAGTTTCTCTCTTCTTTGCTTTGGTATCCAGTCCAAACACGCATGCATGTTAGTGCATGTGAGTCACTCTTGTTAAACCGATGGCCCTGCCTACAATTATAAACACACAGGGACCCCCACACGCAAGATGGCAGAGTGCAGTATGCAGTGTTCCAGAATTTCCTCCAGTGAAATAGCCACGTTTTTCTGCTAAAAAATCCTCCAACAAATACATAAGACCAGAGCATAGGCAGACTGGCCATGGGGACCACTGGCTCAAATCCCAGTTGGCCAGTGGATCATCAAAAGATCCATTAAGTTTCTTAATTTTCTTCCGGCTCCGTCAGTGTCCTTACCGGCTCCATTAGTGTCATCCGTGCTGGTCCCAGTGGAAAAGTCCAATGCTGAATTTCTTTCCCAAGCCAACTGAGGATCCAATACTGGTCTGGCTTTTCCAAGGTGGAGAGCCCTATGAGCTGCTAAAGGGCTCCAGCTTGACTCAGAACTGGCTTTTCTTCTTCTCTATGCAAAAAAAACTCAATGGGCATATAATGTTACATGTCTGTTTTCATTATTGACCAGTTACAGAAATCATGATAACATTAGGCTTACTTATCGTGGATGCCTGGGTTTGGTTGTGGCCGAACGGAAGCTGGAAGTGTGGCAAAGCATTTGTTTTGGTCTGAGATCCTTGTGGTCTAGTGCGACATCTAGTGGCACGGACAATCATTTGGACAACTTCAAAGAATTTCAATACTTGAGATGTTTTTTGCTGACATAATTAAATTGAATACTTTGGTTTAAAAGGAAAAAAAAGGAAGAAAAAAAACAAGTGACAGTCAAAAGAATCTCACCTAAAGAACTGAAGGAGCGTTATCTTAGATCAGGAGTTCAGTATAAACACCTTATTTGTGATGAAATACTTTGCACCACTTTCATTGATCTAAAATCCCACAGTTCCAACAGAATAGCTAGATACTATATACTATAATATCAACTTACAGAAATGGTCATAATTACGCAGGATTTTGACTTCTCTCTAAAGCATTTTCTCATTCTTCACATGATTTCTTCTGTCACTTTTCATATGTAAAAACAAGTCCAACACTATGAATGCCATTGAGGAAAGATTTCCCAAATGTGTGTTGTTATTCCTGTATTCCTTTCAAAATGGCAGGCTATTGTCCCTAAATTCGATAATGTGCTTTCTGAAGAGCTAAAAGCATACTTGCCTTTACCTGTCCCAGTTAGCCTCCACAGGAAGTCACATGCCTTAGGGTCACGTTTTGCTCAAAAAGAAGTAGTGCATATGATAGATTATCCAACTGTCAGAAATCGAGCGGGTTTCTAGTTCCTCCAGATAGCCACATTCAAAGGAAGAGTGAGAAGCTATCCATGCTAGAGAGAGGGAAGAGGCAATATCCTCTCTCTTGGAAGGCATTCATTGTTATTTACTCCAGTGTTCACATGAAAAGTGATAGAAACAAACAAAAAAAGAACACTAGAGAGCAACATAGATAATTTGTTGTGGATTCTGATACGACCCATAGGAGTGTTTCCTGCATTAGCGCACTTACAGTGGCAGATTATATTAAAAATCTCTGTAAAAAATAAATATCTAACCCTTTTATATTATGACAGTGCTATGATAAAGTTTTTGACTGCCCATGTTAAAGTCAAACGTTTTGTCGAATAATCCATCCACCTTGACCTCTTGGCCTACGCGGACTTTGTGTCGCTCTACTGTTCACCTGACTTCTTCCTTTGATCTCATCATAATTTCTACAGCCAAAAGAGAACTATCTTACATATATGTAAACATTTCATTTTGGGAATGGTCAGACACGGCCCCCCAAGCTCCTCACTCTGTGAGAGTGATATAAACATTGACAATTAAAAGGGATACTGTCCTTTAGTTACTATACACACATCAACGTCATACACATTTTTGTGTGTCTATTTAGCTTTAGGTTATTTCTAACCCTTGTCCTTAGATTATCATTAGAATATTAACCCCTATAATATATATATATGGTCTGATATAATTATGCTAATCACTTTTAACTGTTAAGGCTAATAGATGAGAGAACTTACCATTAAATATTTTTTAAGTTGAAATAAAACCCTAGGGATTTTGTTTGGTGTTATAGTTTGGATTACACACTTTTGTGTTTTTGGTCTTCACAATATACATTCTCCTTGGCGTTACCCTCAACATCCCCCAGGAACTTTAGTGAAAGAGGGTGGTAATGCTCTTACAAAGGTTGATCTTGGCGTGCACTGGGACACAGGTCATGGTGCATGGAGTTGCGTCCTCTGTTATCAATTGACTGACAGAATAATTGGAGGATTAGAAAGAAGAAGGTTGAGAATTAACCAAAGTGAAAGTGAAGGAAACATTTGAATGTACAATTCTTGTACATTCAAATGTTAGTTATTCAAATACTTCTAAGCTCATAGACTTTACAAATTTACCTATCTCTGAGGACTTGAACCAAACATAATGTTGGTATAGAGTTCCTCTGGACCTACATGTGGCAAACTGGGGTAATAACTTTCATAAAGAAATCTTTGTACTGCTTTGGGAGTTAAAAATATACTTCTGAATCAGTCAGCCATGTACATTAACCATGGTCAAATGCAATGTGACAGAGGCTCTTTGCTAATACAGTTTTAATCTTTACATCAAGCCTTTAAGAAGGAGAATTGTTATTTGTGGATAAGAAAAGTTATGCAAAATGTGCTTTACACAAATTGGCCAATGAAAAACTCAATCTCAGACAAAATCTGTTTGAAAAAGAACTCAAAAAAGAGGGAGAAGCAGTGGGAGCAACCAAAAGCACCTTTACTCTGGACATTTTCCAATTAGGCTGTGGCTCGCCAGCAGATCAAAGCTAGGATAATCCTGGGGCTGGATGCATGGCTACTAGTATATGGACCTAAATATGAGAGTGAGAACCAATAGGGAGTCAAGTTGACAAATGAGTGTGTCAGTGGGAGTTACAGGTAAGGAAGACAAGGTTGGAGGAGAAAAGAAAGAGATGAGAGTATAAGGGGAAGATATGAAAGAGATAGAGAATGAAGCTGCACTGAGCGTGTACCGGGGAAGGAGTGGGAGGAGGGGAGGCTTGTGGTTGGTGCTCTGGTATGTGACGTCAGCAGCTTGTTGGATTGAGGTGCTGTGTCCTGCTGATTTTAATCCTAACTCATTAAGGAACAGAGAGCAAGTGCCTGTGCAAGCCCTCTGGGGAGAGAGAGAAAGTGACAAGGGAAGGAAGGAACACTAAACAATCCATCAAGAGAGATAAGTGGAGCTAATTTACGACTTGAGACACGGAAAAGGGGAGAAATCAAGCACTTTATTTTTTGCTTTTCAGTTTCATGCCTGCTTTCCCTTATTACCGTTTCCCTTGTTTGTCCTAGATCTCTTTATTCGCAATCTTAACGTGCGGCCTGTTCAAGCATGCCCACAAACGGAATTAACAGGGCCCTGAAGCTGCAGTTTGGCCTCATCAACTATGAGAACCGCTACCTGACAGCTGAGGCCTTTGGCTTCAAGGTGAATGCCTCAGGCACCAGCATGAAGAAGAAACAGATCTGGACCTTAGAGCAGGATGAGCAAGATGGCCAAGTAGTGTTCCTCCGCAGCCACCTGGGACGCTATCTGGGCTCTGACAAAGATGGGAAGGTCATATGTGGGGCAGAGAAGCCTGACCCTGACTGCCGGTTCCTTATTGTGCCACAATCAGATGGTCGCTGGGCACTGCAATCAGAGCCTTACCTGCGTTACTTCGGAGGCTCGGCTGACTACCTGTCCTGCTTTGCCCAAGTCATTGGGGAACAAGAGCTGTGGGCCGTCCATCTGGCTTTACACCCACAGGCCAGCCTGCTCAGTGTGGCACGTAAGCGCTATGCCCATCTGTCTGCTTCAGATGGAGAGATCTCAGTAGACAGCAACATTCCCTGGGGAGTGGACTCCCTGGTCACCTTGGTATACCTGGACGGAAAGTACAGCCTGAAGACCTGTGACAGCCGTTTCCTCAGCAATGATGGCAAACTGGTGAAGGAGAACACCAATACAACTAGCTTCACACTGGAGCTGAAATCTGGCAAGCTGGCCTTCAAGGACTGTGATGGGAAATATCTGACCCCGGTGGGTCCCACAGGAACACTGCGTTCTGGCCGATGCTCCAAGCCTGGAAAAGATGAGCTGTTTGATCTTGAGGAGAGCCATCCACAAGTAGTTTTTCAAGCCGCCAATAAAAGATTTGTCTCGGTCAAGCAAGGTAATCAGCTTGTGATGCAGTCTTGAGAAGAAGCAAATTTTCATGTAATCACATGTCCTCCTTATCTAATGATAAGTTTGATATTTACAAAACTGAATATCTTCATTCAGAAAATGTATTTGAGTGCTCCACTGATAGAATGAATGGGGTATTAAAAGCATTAAAGTTAAAATGACTTTTCGACTAAAGCTTACTAGCTTTAATGTCTTCAAAATGAGGCACGGTAAAGGTGTCTTTATGGTTACAAATTGTCATGCAAACAATATCACAAACATGTAAGCTAAAAATAACGAACTACTTCCAGAGGCTCTCTTTTCTCTTTTGATGAAATGAAGAAAACAGCAATTTCCTCCACTATGATTTCGCAATCATTATATAAGTCCTTGAGCACTTTACCACACCATTAGCATGTGAGACTAGGTGAGACCATTTTTAGATTCATTTAGAGAGGCAAAAAAGTGTTGCACTAAATTTTCCAATGACTCATTGCCAACCTCTTGGTAAGATAAAAGTTTAGTTTTTTTCCCCTCACTGTCCTTGTTACATCTTTTGGGTAATGTTAATTTCAGATCAGCAGTCTTCTCCCTTCAGTGGTCTTCTGTCTCATTTCAGCATTCTGTTCTCTGCATTTCCCTGAGTTTTGCAAAGCTATTAGAAAACAGAGGCTCATTTTAAAACAGCATTTTTAAAACAAAAGCGATCTCTGTCCAGATAAGCATTTTCACTCTGTATCATAAATAATCTCCATCCACCCCTGAAAATACACATAACATGACCATTTACATACACTGGACATGCGTGTGTGTAAACAGGAAGTAGATTATCCAGTAGCGTTTCAAAAAGTGTCCATTTCAGAGCCCTAAAAACCCTGGAGCAGTATCGATGGCAGGCGTAGACATAGCAAAAGTGATGCGTTTTATAAGTAAAACACATTAGTGTGGAGTGAGGTTAGCTAGGAGTGTAGCCTTAGCCTATGTAAAATAGCTAGACAACATAGCACAGTAGGATACTTGATATACATTTTGACAAATAAGAATCCTGAGTGGAACAGTATCACTGTTGGGTGGAAAGTGAATTCAAATATCACACTGTGTATAGTAATGAGGGATTCAAAATAACTGAATCATTCAAGAATAACTTGAAATGACCTGGATTTATTTGATTGAATATTTTCAGTTATATTACAGTAAACAAAAAAAGCAAATCAGGAACATTTACCAGCTATTGAGAAAAAGCCCCGCCTTTCTTGTCTTGCTGGATCCAAAGCGGCTGACAGTCATACTGTGGAGGTAACTGTGGTAATGGGCTTTGTCATTTCCACTGTGTGTCCATTGAAGATTAAGCAGTGTGCAAATGACTCCAGGGCAGATCTGTGCCCCATGGGTGTCAATTACCATCAATGGACTTTAAGCCTCGCAGCTACTCACTCTTTACTGTCATCCATCGAGTGAAGTTCGCCAGATTATGAGGATCTATACTTGGCCAGTGTGGCAATGAGGTGGCAGCAAAATAAGAGCTATAGTCAGACATATCAGTAACAAGGACTCTTTACAACCGCATGACGTGACCCGCTCTGTTCTGTTTAATTATTCAAGCAAACAATGTGGGAGAACAGTGGAGCAAATTGTGTTCTGTTACAGCTTTTTAAAGCTTTAAAACTAAATTAAAACAGTTTTTACAAGCCATACTGTAGGAAAGCTTTACTGTTGTATTTGTGAACTAGCTGTACAATATACTAGGTTATGAAACTAACTTTAGACAGCAGTCATCATTATGCTTATACGTGAATAAAACTGTCTTAAAAAAGGTCACTATCAGGGCAATATTTCAACAACGTGGCCATCCTCCATCCTCATAACATGGGGGCAAAGAATTTAATTTTTAACTGTAGTGGTTGGCCTTGTGGCAGTTTCACATTTTTTTAAGGAACAAGGCACTGAAAGCTGCTTAGTGGGCCCTGCGGTGCAGATTTGCATTTCACCACTCAGGGAATTATAGCAAGCGAATGAGCAGGGAGGGGTGACTGTGGGGGATTAGGGTTGTAACAGGCTTAAGAGAAAGGTTGAAGGATATTTCTGTGGCATCTAATTTGAACTAGCAGCAGACACAGTTCAGTTTTGTGTGTCTGTGAATTCTCCACCACCTGACACACCCCACCAGACAGAGTTAATACATGTGGATTAAGTATATAACACTAGATTGGTGACAAGTGAGGCACTCGCATTTAGACAACAGGGCACTGACTGACTAACTCGAAACACAGGCACAACTTTAAGCATATTTTTGATATTTTTCTGTATTAGCTTTACTTGTTTGAGGTTTGGGAACATACATGGCTCATAAATAGCTACAAAGCAGGTTAATAGGTTAACTTGCTCAAAATATATTTTCACCTCTGCCCAGGAGGTTGTGTCTGTTTGTTTTTTTTTTTTTTATTTCTCAGCAGTATTACCCAAAAAGTACTGAATCAATTTGCACCAAACCTGGTGGAGGGATGGTGCATGAACCAGGGAAGAACTCAATACATTTTTGGTGCCGATATAGTTAAAATCACTTTCCTCAATGTTGCAAGTTAGGGCATTTTTCAGACATTTTCGTCAATATTTCACCTTGGGGGAGGTATGCACTCTACTGAATACCATTCTAGTTTGAGTTTGAAACACTCAATTCCTATAAATTTCAAAGGTGAAATGTATTCCAATAAAGACATGTTTTCATGGTGGTGAAAAAGGGGGCAAAACATCCAAATGTCAAACCACTCCTGCAGCATAATCCATTTCTACAATGCAAAGTGACCAAAGCATATGTTCTACTATGATGGAGCGAACAAGAATTTTAGTTAGTTATAGTTACAACTTGTTAATTACAGTAAATCATGATTTAATAAGTATGATTCAATGCCATACATCCATGAGTAACACTGTACATTTGGTCAATGCATTATCAAATGTTTTAGCATTTGCTATTGCACTTTTAACATGTATGTCACTAATATCACACATAATCAACCAACCAAAATTACTGAGGAAATACACCAAACAGATTAATGTATGAAGATGTAATGTGTTTTTCCGTACAAAAATTTGAATTTATGAAATTCATAGCAGAGACATTTTATCCATCTGCCAAATAAAATGCTGTGTGACTTAATAACACCTGCTGCCTACAAGAGGAGACAGAAAACTTAGGTAGCAAAGTGTATTATCTGGTGCGGGAACAGAGGATTCATGGATGTAGTTAAATGTTGGATTAGTATGATGTACAAGTCTCTTTGGTTATACCTTAGAGAGGAAATGGCATTCAAGAGGAAGCAATATGGTAATCCATAATTTCTATTGAACTGTCAATGCTGTCTTTTCCCTTTTTACCAGGAGTGAGTATTTCAGCCAATCAGGATGTGGAGACAGACATGGAGACCTTCCAGATGGAGATTGATAAGGAGAGCAAAAAGTCTATGTTCAGGACCAATGGCGGATCCTACTGGACTCTGGTGACTCATGGAGAGATCCAGTCCACTGCCACAGAAGTGTAAGAAGCTCTTGTAGCTTAAAAAGTAGAACTTTGTTGTATGTTTTAACATATCTCTTACCTGAACCTCTTCATCTGCCCATCCATGTCTTCTTTTCTCCCCCAGAGAGGTCAACACAATGTTTGACATTGAGTGGCAAGGACAGAGGGTGGCACTCAAGGCAAGCAATGGAAAGTATGTGTGTACAAAGAAGAATGGACAGCTCTCAGCAGTCAGCGATGCCGTGGGTAAGAGCTTTCAAGCAAGCCACTTGAGATTCAGTGCTGTATTTGTCATGGGTACAGCTTCTTTTTTTTTTTTTTTTTTTAAACCTATACACAATAGATGAACAGTGTTTGTCCTTCACTGCAGGTGATGATGAATTATTCCTGATGAAACTCATCAATCGCCCTATGCTGATCCTCCGTGGAGAGAATGGCTTTGTGTGTCACCACAAGAACTCCAACACTCTGGATGCAAATCGATCTGTCTATGACATTTTCTCATTGATCTTCAACGACGGCGCCTACAATGTAAAAAGTCAGTGTTTTGATGTGTGCATAACACACTAAATTTCCGCATAACAATCAATACATCTGTATCCTGTTTTAATAGATATTGAGCATCTACTAGAACAATAGTTGTTCATTTAAACAAATGGCTGAAATATATTCCACTTATATCTTTCTATAGGTGTGAATGGAAAGTTCTGGTATGTCTCTAGCAGTGGCCTAGTGTGCTCGGATGGAGAGAAGTCAGAGGACTTTTTCCTTGAGTTCCTGGAACATGGACGCATCGCCATCAAGGGCACCAATGGCAAGTACCTTCGTGGGGACCAGGGTGGCACACTTATGGGTGATGGTACATCCGTTGATGCATCTTCTCTCTGGGAATACTGATCCTCTCAATAAGAGTCATCGAAGAAGGCCCAAGATGCGGGTGCAGGACCCGCTTGTATCAGCTCATATGAAGCAGACTGACCGGTAACATTTTCCTGCCTGTTTTTATACTAGCTGCCAGGTGCACAATCCCATGGTTTGTTTTTGTTTTTTTAATTGGGAAGAAAAGAACACTATAGGAAAATATGTGTGGTTTTTCTTGTGAATGTTAAATGTTTTGTCTTTCAAATGACAATGCCAACACCAAGCAACACAAACTATGTGAAAATGTGTAATTTCACAAATATGGTATAAGAAAGTGACTGTCCCAATTGTTTCATACATATTTTGTTAAACATAATATCTTTCCAGGCAGCCACACTGGTCACTCACTAAACAGAAAGAAATTTAACAAAGTGTGTTGCTCCATAACTCGGTTTGTTGCTCGCACTGACACGTTTAGCCCATTCAGAATGCATGTCCATGAATGGCAAAAAAGGAATCTTTAATCCATCTGTTTCTGAAAAATTCCACTGTCTAAATACACAAAGTGTCTCAAAAAGTTAGAACACCTTTGCAGGTTTTCTGTCTATAAAAAAACAGATATGCCTCTTATGACACAACAGTCCTCAACAACAGTCACACACACTAATTGAAAATCAGTCACAGAGAATGACAGATCAGTGTGGCTGCATCCTCAGATTTAGTTCAGGAAAAACAGGGATATCCATTTATGGACACAAAAATAACCTCATTTGGTTTAGGTGGACATTATTTGACGATGATTATCTGGATCGTACATCTATAACCTCTTTCAACAACCCCATTATGTTTACAGCTTTAAAATGATTTCAATACTTTGACATGTTCTATAACAACATGATCAATGATGTAATTGTGTGTGGTCATTGTTGCCACTCTAAGCAAAGGTAATGCATCATTGTCTTCAAAAACAGCAAATGGCTGATGCCAGTGGCGTTTTCATTTATCTTAATGGACCATTTACAGCTTCTTTAAAAGCACAATATAGAGCAAATGAAGTGGACAGGAGCAAATAGACTACTGTATCAGGCACCTTTGCAATGCTGAGCAATGCATATCCAAAGAGGACTTAAGTCAGCGTCACTGCAAACACAGAAATACAATAAAGATACATAATACATAAAGAAATACAGAGATCAGACATGTTCAGGGAGAAATGTCAGTAGTAATGTCATATATCCATGTCAGGGGCAAGCAAGAAATCAAAGGGGGAGCACATATAATCATCTGATGGACTATTTATCATTTTTAATGTACCAGGGGTGAACTCAAAAAGTGCTTCGCTGGTGTTCTGCCTAGGGGCCTTAAACCATACTGCACTCTATATCCCATTATACCCTGTTCTCATGTTCAGAGTTGGGTGGTAAGATTAGAAAATATAATGGATTTTGATAACAGATATTTTTGATCAAGTAAGATTACTTACTGGAATACTTATGAGTGGAATGAGACAACTCATTATACAATTAAAACTGAAATCCTATAAAACATTATGCTAAAGCAAATGTGTTTGAATACAAGTAATGCTTTTTCTCTGTTTACTTGCACCCAAGATGAGAAGATGCAATGAATTTTTATTTGTGAAATGAGTGCTTTGTACACTCACTTTGCCCAGCTCCAATGTGTCCGCACTCTGCTCCCTCAGACAGCTTTGGAGTTGTTGGAAACCAAGTTTCACTTCACAAAGCTGGGCTATCTGCTTATACTCTGCTTCCAGTCTTTGTGCACAGTTAGGCCAATAACTTCCCACTGAAATCAATATGAATCTTCTCATCTAACTCTGGATAAGACAGCAAAAGACTGTATTTCACAAAATGATGGAGTGTTCCTCTAAGTAACCTACCTAGCACTACTTTTGTAAAATGTGATCAGTAGCCTGTAGTTGATCCCTATCCAGTGCTGCCCCTTTAAAGAGGGAAGTTTTATATTGTGACTGTCACATTACTCACTGAACTGATTATATACACCAGACTAGGGGTGGGCGACCTGAGAAAAAGATCATATGACAATGTTTTTGGGTAGGATTGCAACCCACAATCTGAATCGCATAGATTTAGTTGAACTCCTGCTCAACTCTTCAAGGACTGCCATCGCCAGCTACAGTTGCTGGTTAACAGCGATTGAACTTTCAAAAATTAAATAGCTAAATACAGCAGCTTTTAATGACACAACCTATGTGATTCATCTGAAAAGTAGATCATATGCCAAAGTATGGTAGTCCACGAAATAAGATCATCAGGTCACCCACCCCTACAACTGATACCCATCAAATTTCTACAGGCACAAGCTGCCCACACTTTTTAGAGACAGATGTTGGTGTGCAGTACAGAGCACAACCTGAACCTGTATGCAATTTATCCTGTAGATCTTTGTCATTACTTCCCAGGAAGAAATAAAATCTGCAGTAGTGCAAGAATAATATCTTAACCAATGATTGTGTGATGTATGCAATTTGCAATAATAGAGAAACTTTTTAGAAAGCAATGTCTAAAAGGCTTGGTCACCTATGCATTCTGTATCAGCTCTATATAGAGCCTCTGGCCATATTTTAGAATGTATTTAAAACATACATAGATATTTGTTGTTTTACTAACTTTGTTTGCTGATATGATTTTTGAAAATGATAACAATAAAAACTTGACAACATCTTTGTTGACTTCGGGACTATAATTGTATGCAGTGTTATGCAAATGGGTGGCATCTCTGATTCAGTAGTTCAGATGGCAGAGGGGGTCAGTGATTGGTAACTTGGCTACTACTGTCTACATGTAAAAGTGTCCTTGAGCAAGACACTGAAGCCCAAGTTGCAACTGTGATTGTACAGATGTATCAAATTATTCTAATGTGATGTGCAGGAGTAAGAAACACCCCACAAACATCTGATGTTTGCAACTAAGAATTAAAAGTATAATTAATTCAATGTATTATTTTCTATCACTAATATTTTTGTTAGTTACCTGAGACATGAAGGAGAAATGACTCAACAGCAGACATTTTGACTTGTAGTAGGAAAATCACAGGTGTTACTAACAATATTTCATGATGGTTCTGTTCTATTCAAGTTTCCATCCACCTGGTTTTATGTGCACGTTTGATCTGTGCATTAAAAAAACCTGAGTGGAAATGCTGGAAATTTTTTTGAGATGTCAAAATACTGCAAAAAACAGTTTATTGCTTGGCCAAGGTGGAAAAGTTGATGTATCGTCAAAAACATATCTCTCTGAACTGTAAAGTTCCTCAAATTAATGCATCCAACAAGTATAAATGCCACATTTACGTCATGTTTTCTACACTGTTTTTCACCATGGTTTGACTGGTATTCTTTGACGGTGAGCCAGCATCTACAGTACCAGGACCTTATACAAAAAACAAAAACTTTTGATATATGACCTATACTTTGTCAAGAACAGAATCCAAAAGCAATGCTAACTATTGTGACCAGGTTGCCAAAACATACTCTTCGCAAGCATGTGGCTGGTGAATTTCAATTTCCCACCCCAAACATAGTCTATCTTTGTCAGCATTAATCCATAAACTCATCCAAGCAGTGTGGGCTTTTCAGTGTGAGGCTTTTCCCATTTGCTACACAGGGTGGCAGTGTGTACCTCTCTGAATTCATTCTCTTTTACAGCCAGTAATAGTCAGTGACAAGTGCTCTGAGAATACCATATCCTGCTGCAATGACAACAAGCACAGATACCTATTAGCAATCCACCACACCATTCACACTTTCACTTAAATTCTGTCACTTGCAGAACACAATATATAAATGCCCTCTGGAAAAAAAAATAGACATGCTCTCACAGTAGGAAGTCTTGCAGGCTCCTCATCATCACCTTCTCAAACAGCTTCATAGTGTTTCAAACTCCTTATCCACTACAAAATGGTACACCCATAAACACACACACACACAATCTAAACTTTTCACAAGCACAACACATTTTAAATTAACACTTTGCCTCTTCTTGTTTAAATCTATAATTACACTGGCAGAAGTTTTATTTGAAAATCGCAGCCCATAAAGGCCCTGCTCACTAGCCCCGATCACTGCACACTACTCAATGAACTGCAGATGTTTTAACAGATTAACTTTCTTCCAACGTGACAAAGACTCTGCTTTTGGCAAAGCATATCAATTGTGCAATGACTGTCATAAAAACCAGAACACGAACATTAGAGGTCAATATGCATGTTTCTGCTGTAATAAAACACTGGCTAGATTTATCTGTATTGGGCTACTTGTGCTAGGTTTCTTGTGGATTAAAAGCAAGTGCTTGTTTTAAACAGATGGCTGAGCTTTTATGCAAAAGTTTAAACAAAGTTCAGCCAGCTCCTTGGATCAGCCACGAAACTCCAGTGAAACGAACACAACAAACAAATACAGTCATGACACACAGTTTTTGAGTGTATACACAGGCTGGTTACATAGCTAGATAGCTAGATAGCTAGATAGATAGATAGATAGATAGATAGATAGATAGATAGATAGATAGATAGATAGATAGATAGATAGATAGAAGGATATAGATAGAAGGATATAGATATATCGATAGATAGATAAATGGAGATAGATAGATTGATTGATTGATAGATAGATAGATAGATAGATAGATAGATAGATAGATAGATAGATAGATAGATAGATAGATAGATAGATAGATAGATAGATAGATAGATAGATAGATAGATAGATACTTTATTAATCCCAAAGGAAAACAGAACAAATACACAACATAACTACACATATTATGGAATGCAAATTATATTTAGGGGCCATTTCATTTTGGAAGCTTTCAGAGACAAAGGAAGGAAGATTTTCTATGCCACAGATAAACCTCTGACACCTACCTACCATTCTAAACTATTGTAATCCATAGTGAAATTGGTGTAGAGTGCAAGGACAAAATACAGCAATTGAAAATGGGACAAACACCCAATTTAAACCCTGCGCACTGAAATTTGTAAGAGCCTCAGAGTCCACTGAAACAAAACACACAATTAATGCTCCGCTGAAATAGGCCAATTTCCAACTTAATTAGGTAACAAAAAGAGCCATAAAATTATCTAAACAACTTAAAGCCATCAAGGCCAGCTCCACCCATTAAAAAGCTACAAAGATGAAAAGTCCTCTCAGCTCATGGCCTCAATACAGTGGCAGTCCTGCCAATGACAAAATATACACACAGACAGACTCAGAGTTAGAGTGAGCTGAATGACACATTGGTTTCCTGTGTAAACAGAGAAAACTGGCCAGGAGAAAGAGCAGGTTCTGTTATCAGAACCAAAGAACAGTTCATTTCTGTCGTTTTCCTATTCATACCTTCTCACTCACTGTTGGTGCATTGTGCTGCTCTCGCCATCTTCCACAGGTTGGATATAATGTGCCTCGAGTCCATCTGACCTGCATTCTTCAAATGACTCTGCAAAAAACGGAGTAGAATTAGTGATCTACAACATCAACACATAATTTTCTTAGGAATATATTGTGTCATGTCAACAATGCTTCACTGGTTCAATGTTAGCTGTGGACAAAAGCCACTGTTGTAGCTCAACATGCAAAAGCAAGAATAGACCGATACCGGCAAGACAAATCTCAAACAGCATGTCCACTGCACTGTATGTGCATTTGTAATGACTGTTGATGGATGTAAGTTGAAAGTTCAAACTAACTGTTGTGACAGAGCAAAGGTGAAACACTAGCTCTTCAGACTGATACTTCACAATAAGCCAGCAAACCAATGCAATTACCCATCTGCTGAAATGAAGGGAATTACTCGTGGTTGTATGCCTCTGCCAATCCGTCAAGTAGCAGGCAATACGGTGACAATCCTCCCCTCTTGTCTTGAGATACAGTGTTGAAGTGTTTTTGCAGAACATTATAATGTCACAGTGAAGTTGACCTTTGACCTTTTGGATAGATGCATCATTTGAGTGATGGCCAAAAAACGGGTTTTTGCATCCCTGTTGGTTCATCCTTGAGTCCTAGTGAATGTTTGCATCAAATTTGAAGCCATTCCCTCCAGCCATGATTTTCAACGCCACAGAGGCATCAAAATGTAAAAAAAAAAAAAAAATAGATGTGGCAATTCTTGTTGTTAAAACACTAATCATAATGCAGCAGTAGTGTTATGGTGATTAAACCAAGCATTTTATTTATAATATTCCATCCTTAAATGGTTGTTAAATTAAAGCAAGACAATAGACAATAGACTATTGACAATAGTTTCTAATAGTGAGTGTTCCAAATATTTTAAGCAAATTTCTGAAAAGTCTGCAAGATAAGATGTGTTTGCATCAACTGATGTTCCATGTGAAAATACTCAAGAGCACTTTAAAAAATTACATAATTACCTGAGCCTCAACAGCTCTGACACATCATGACATTTCATTGCCTGCTTTCCACCTAAGATAGCACTTGAGTTATTCTAATGAAAGAATCTGCAAATCAAGGGGTCAGTGAAGATATAAACCTATGGTTCTGTTTATTTGTTTGGATATAAAATTGCTGATTTAGAAAAAACTTTAAATTCTCTCTGCCACAGCTTCAATACAAGACACAATTGTGGGTCTTTTACTTTTTCTGTACTGTGGCCCAGACAAACACTTCTGTTTTAAATTAGAATTTCATAAAAACATGTGTTGTGTACAGTCTGTCTTCTTTGAAACGAAATGAGTAAAAAATAATATAAAATCATCATCATCTGTGTTTGTGAGAAATCATCATGTTGATTAGAAGTCCATCCTATTACAGAACTGAACACTACTCTTATAAAAGACTGTTCACTCAATAACCATGACAGATGATCCCAAAGACAGACTCTGCATGTGACAGAGAGGTCACCTGTCTAAGAAGATGGATATATTAGTCTTCATGAATACATAAGCAGTTGACACTGGTTGTCTCTCACACAGGGATTCATCTCTACACTCTGAACTAAACACAGAAATGAAATTAATTCCACTTCAATGCATGGTTATTTGTTGCAATATCTGAATTCCCTACATGCCACAGTGCATCTGTGGAGACAAAACTGAAAATCTGAAACTTAACTACAAATAGACTGCACGGGTCTTGCAAAATTGCAGTGATCATAGTGATCAGGAGACACTTTATTTCACATCCTTCACTTGACAAATCCATATTTCCCTCTCCTTGATGTCTGATGGTCATGTATAAAAATAAGGTTATTTGTGAAAATGGCCACAACCAAGTACAAGAGGCAATTCTACCCTTGAATAGCTACTGTATTTCTGACTAACAGCAGCAACCTCTACAGAATTTAGTTTGGTTATGTCCTACTTTCTGCCAACTGAAAATGTCACAGAGTACAAAAACTTGAGAATTTAAAAGGACTGAACAGCACATTGCATCAGTTAATTGTTTAGATGCATGCTATATCGGAAGTGGCTTTAACTTGGTTGCATCACTTCCCAGCTGTTTCACAGCGCTACTCAAAAACATCAAGTACAGCATGTAACACAAATGGCAGATATCAGGGACAATGCTACACTCAGGTGCCATTTTATTAGGCACACCTAGCTAAAACTAGTGCAGTGTAACACAACAGTCCTACAATGTAAGCTACAATCATGAAGGTAGAAGTGTTTCTGTTACTTAGGCTTCTCTCACTCATATAAACTGAGTGAACAATAATTGAAGCTGCTGTCAGTATATCACAATACAGCTGAGCAGCACCACAAACTACATCCAGCAAAATGAAGGTATGATTTATTGCACAGCTGACTGCATCAGTTTTTAGCTAGATGTACCTAATAAACTGGCAACTTGGACACCATCACCTTGGACTCACAGAAACTAAAATGGATATTTTATACTATGTTCTGGCATTTTATAGACTAATCAATTTGGTTGTCTGATAAACTGATCAAGATTGATTGTGATTGGTGGTTGACTGTATGTGCAGAGACTGTTGTATCAGACAGACTTTTCCTGTAGATTAGTCATGGCAAATGAGAACCATGCAAGTTTTCCTTTTGTATCAAACAGTGAAAATTACAATACTGAAACAATATTGTGCTACAGCTGTACAACATAATGTGAACCCCCTATACATGACAAATTAAGATCTGAGTTTTATGATTTCATGTCCATTGTTCTTACCAGTTCTGATATAAGTATACAATGAGACGGTGGACACATGGAAGGTAAAATAATTACCTTCCATGTGTACTAACCTGAGGTCTGAGGAATTTTAAAACCTAGTTGCTTGCCTAGTTTGCTTCAGTCTTGTTTAGCATGAAAAACTATTACACCAAAAAGTGTAGAATTACACTGAAAGGTTTTGTGGGTCTCTGCACAGTGCAATCAAATAGGTAAAACCAGATCCAATCTACAACAAAACTTGGTAAAAGATTTAATTTCCTGTCAGACAACAACACACAACATAAAGCCAAGAATCTAACACATGCAGTAATAGCTTCAAAATATCCTGGAGTAGTGACCAAGTCAGAGTCCAGACCTCAGAACAATTGAGAATTTTCTGGCAGAAATTACTTTTCACCCATGGTCCCCGTGCAACCTGAGAGAGATTGAGCAGTTATACTACAAGAAACAATGAGACATGGGGGGTGTAGTGTCCAAATTTGCAAGACTCATAAATCTACCCTCATACAGACTCCAGGCTAAAGGGGTACATACTTATGATACACTGGTGTATTTTTGTTGTAAGGCTGCTTAATTCATTTCATTGTGTGTATGTTTGTTTTTAGGTGCAACAATGACAAAAAAAAAAAAAAGGGCTTAATCACATCGATTTCAACTGTTAAACACGTAGCCTACCTTGGAGCTTGATGTTAAAGTTAGCTTGTTAGTTCAGATGTTCATCTCTGCGTCTCTCGTTATTTTTGCGTTATTGTTCATCATATAACGTTAACTGTCCAACTCAAATCTTTTAAACGTTTTCTTAGCTTATATCCCAATCGGGTTACTGGCCACTTTACCACC